>NW_027286985.1:85939051-85949051 GCF_022747635.1 Hetaerina americana | reverse complement strand
TAGTGACGACCGAAAAATTCTTGTAGTACGAGAATAAAAATGCTTTGCGCGAAAACGGTGGGTATTAAATAAAAAAATGTTCATTCCTGCCGACGTTGAATGATGTAGTCGTCACGTGGAATGGACTTTTGTCTCCTGGAGGCCGTCGCCAACCGGGATTCCTGTTGCTCGGTGGGCATGTGAATCCAAATATTTGAACCAGCAACGGAAGAGGGCCAATTGGTTGATGGGAGGTTGTTGCACGGTATGACTAAAGGCGGGGGAATGCCCGTTCGCATTGATAGCGACGTCGGCTTCGGATAACCTCCATGAAGCGGCAGGTTCCCAGGCGAGCCTGCCCCCCCCCCACCCAGGGGAAAAAAATAAGACCACCCTGTCCCCCCCCTCTCCTTCAACGTCCTAAGTCTGTCCCTTTCTTTTTTTCTTTGGGATTCCTCTGGCGGTAGCCTTCTCCCTCCCCCCTTCCCTCTCGTGCTGGCTGGTCGGCTGGCTGACTGACTGACTGAGGAGCATGGACCCGAATAGGCGGGCGACCTTCCTCTCCCATCCCTTCCCACCATTCCTCTCCATCCCTCTCACCCTCTTTTCTGCCCAACGAAAAGCAAAGCGGTCGGTGGAACTCTCTGGAAGGGCTCTTTCTCTCTCTCTGCTAAGAGATTGTCGGTGGGTCGGCGGGTTTCACGTAGGAGGGCGGGCGGTGGGGTGGGTAGGATGTTGGAGGGAGGGTGGGAGTTGGAGCATCGTGTAGGTATGCGAGTGGTAGGGGAGGCGTTGTTGTGTGGGAGGGGATGGGGTGAGGCTCGCGCGGGAGGGTTGGGCCCTCGGTTGGTGGGAGTGAGGCGGATGTGGGAGGGGAAGAGTTGAGGTATGAATGTGGGAAGGTGTGTGGGAGAGAGAGAAGAGAGAACTATACGTATAAAGGTGGGTGGAGATGGGAACGAAGCCGAGAGCAACCAACCCCGGCAACTCAAGTTTCGAACCGAGTGAAGGGATGGAATCGGCGATGTGTCGATTGGGTGGGTGGGTAGGGGTGTGCACTTTCGTGTGCGCGAGCTTTGTGTTCCGTCCTCGCTAATCTTTTCGCTGGTTCAAATACTCTAGCACCCACTCTACGCTTTAGTTCTTTTTTTTTGTTTTCCATCCGTTTTCCCATTACGAAAATATCCTTCGGTTGTTCGCCAATCTCACAAAATATTACCAAAAGACGAGATCGAGTCTCTCTCGCTATTTTTCTCGCGATTGTGTCGCTGCTAACTGTATGCTGAAATAAGAAAACATGGCGTGGGAGCAGTTCACTTGGGAGAAGCCCTTGGCTTCGGGCCGGAAAGGGTCCCGGGTTGTAGTCCGGATTATCGTATGGGGCACCTTTCCAGCTACCACCCAATCTGTTTGGTTTTTCGGGCACCAGACCCTAATCTTTGGAAGCCGAAGGTGGAGCAGAAGGAGGAACTGACCTCCCAGCCCCAACGGGTAATTTTCACGCATTATACGGCCAATTGATGTCTTGAACACTACAATTGACTGTTATCAGACCGACCGTCACGCTAATTTCTGTGGTTTTCTTCGGATTAAATGGCAGTGAGCACAAATAAAGTCGGAAAAAAACCGCAATAAACGTCTTGACAGTACTAGTGACTTAGGCAAAGTCACCCGTTGTTGTTCACAAAGTGCGAGAATTATCGGGATGAAAAAACTATTCGCTTGGACCAGGATGAAACTGACAGTGACCAGGATTCTAGGCGAATGGTCGAATCCCTTTGAAAGTTCTACATTTTGAAATCAATGTGGTGAACTTGTCATGAAATAGGCAATGATACATGCAAGAATAAATACTTCGTATCCCTTCTCTCTTTAACCGCAGCAGTAATATGCTAAAATCTACCTAAAATCTGCCTTCCCTTTTCCCGGAGAAATTTGTCGCGCCGACTCCCTAAATGTTTCAACTCGTCCCACTCCACCCCCCCCCCCTCAATTGATCCACACACGTCACCCGTCATACTATCACCATTCGTTTCGGAAAAATCGTCGCCTCATAGCGTTGCATTCTGTCCGTCTCATGTGTTTTGTATTTCCGACCCCATCTCGTTGTATTATTTCTCATCTTTTTTATATTTCCAAATATGCTTATTTGTCATGTATTTAATTTGAAATGCTGCTCTCGACAATTTTCTAAAATTTGAGAAATACACAAATAAATACTCTTCGCGCAGTTCCCTGTAGACATAAACGCCGTAAAAACAGGTCTTTACTTAGGTTATAAGCTACTGATAGGCTTTTATCAATCTCTTCTCGTCTGTGCCGTCTTAGGGAACTTCTTTCGCTGGCGTTGGATTGATGCATTGTCTCGTGCGGTGAATTCGTTACTGGCACTTATAAGAGTTAAGGTAGCCTATGGCGGAGAATAATTTACTCACCCGTTAAGGGTGGGTCGATGAATTGTTAGCGATGTTGGATTTTCTCGATATAGAGGAAAGTAGCAGAGAAACTCGGCGCCAGTCTCAGCCTGCCCATGATGGCAATTGTCTCTGTATGAAAGACGACGAGAGTTCCACAGTGTAACATCCCATCCGAGTAATGGAGTGCGCTGCACTTGAAGCGAAGCATGCGATATGATAAAGTGATTGGTGTGCTCCAAGATCGATACTAACAAATGGATTGTCCACCTTGGGTTATCAGCTTCTTTAACGCTAATGAAACAACGGTCGACTATCATGAGATTTCCCTATTAGTTCGTTCAGTGTTTTTTTTCACGTCTTATCGGTAGAAATCGTCTCTTATCGGAACTGCATATTTCCTCATTTGTTCCCTTGAAGTACTTAATTTCGTTCGCAGCTTATCATTTGAAATCGCATCTGCTCGAAAAGGCGCTAGGTTTTATCTATTGTGTGTGTACGCCAATCGTACGCCTTTTCCTTGACGGAGGGCAGGGCACCTGGAGTTTTGGAATAAGAGGGTAATAAAACGTTTGCCTGTACGTTGAGTTCGACGGCGTACCTAATAAGAAGATCGTTTAATGACTGAAGGCGTCTGAAGTAGGACTGTGTGGAGGAACTATCGATCCGGTCATGCAGCTTGAGACAAGGAGAGTGATTCATTCGCGTGATCTCCGCTTTCTGCGATTTTCTCTTTCTGGGAACGGCTTTAGGGAATTTCTCGTAAGGCTATCAAATACTGAAAGAATCCATGATGTGTTTTATAAGCTTCAAAGCTGTTTTTTTCCTTCATAATATTCCCTCTTGGAGCAGGAGATTCATGTAGCTTAGATACGTTCCCTATTTCCTCTCTCCTATGCTCGTCCTTTATGTGTGTTCCTATCCCTTTTCCTTATATCTATTTCTATGTAAATGAGTTTTTGTTTGCCGTTTGGCGGGATTTCGTGTTTGAATGTGTGTGTGTGTGTGTATATATATATATATATATATATATATATATATATATATATATATGAAATATATATATATATATATGAAATATATATATATATATGAAATATATATATATATATATATATATATATATAATATATATATATATTATATATATACATACTTGCGTGGAATTTTATACACGCTCAGGCTTAATCGGTGTTAAAAATGTAGAGAATTCAATTAATGAATCTCTAACGAAGACGTAGGTATTAATTTTTTTGTTCTCTGCTACCTAGGAGCGTAGAAAATGCATTTCATTTGAATTTAATGTATTGCTGTTGGGGAAAATTCGAAGGAGTCTGAGAACCGAAATAGATTAGATTACAAATGGTAGCAGGAGTACTTGAGAATGTGATAGCACGCATTGCTTCACCTTCAGAGTCACTGGGAGGCTCGTTTTTCCTTGATAAACCTTCTTAAGACCCGTTGGGTTGACAGGTGGGATATTATTAGGCAAGGGAAAGGAAGAGGATTAAGCGCTTTGGACAACTTGAAAGGTGGTTTTAATTATCCGGATGGTGATAGTGTGGAATAGATGGGCATTTGGGGTCTCAGAAACTTTTTTTTAAGGATCTGCTTTGGGTCTCGGAGACCAATCGAAAACCTTCCCCTGCGCGGGAGGCTAACTCCGATGATGAATATCCCTTATCTCCGTATCAGTGTCCTCCCAAGGTTTTTCCGCTCTTCACACTCACCGAAAGAGACCTCATTATTCACTCTATCCGTGCCGTTAAATCTTCAGCGTTCGTATTTCCCCAGCACTGATTGGATATTTATCCGTCGGATTAGAGGCTCAAGATTCCCCCTCCACCCCTTGGCCGATTCCCGAATGTCGATACGGGCCACTATCGGGAAGTGGAAGAAGGTCTATCGATTAGTTGCGAACAACACGTCCCTTGAAACCCTTGCCTTCCTTTCGGTGCGGCCAACGGACGCGTCTCAAAGGGAACCTTGGCGTGCGAATTTACACGCGGTCGTCGTCTTGTTAATGCCGTGGGCACTTTGGGGGTCGATGAAGTGTGCTGTTGTTGCTCGTTTGTGTCCCTCCTCTCTCAGTGTTCGGCACTCCATGAGAGTTCTTTTCACGCCCAGACTCCCGATTCAGTACCTCGTATTCGTAGGTACCCGATCCCGTCGTTGAATGCTTCAAAAAATATGTATATGTTGCAATAAACTAAAAACTAAAAAGGAGAACGGTTCATAAATAACTCGCCGTGAGGATTTTTTTGAAACCCATTTCTCTATTCATTTCAGGTGTCCGCATTTTCCTAATCCTCCCCTACCCACTCACAAATAAATGTCACGCGCATCTAACCCACTCGCGTTTTTTCCCTTTCGGAAGGGATTTGAAATTTAATATATTTGATGTGATATCACGCGTTCACCCCCTCCCCTCGTCGCAATTTGTCATGCCAAAGTTAACCTTTCCCCCTCCCCAACCAAACCCTCCAATCCCTTGCGGTTTTGACTTTGTTTATGGGCGTTTAACTATGGCAACGTGTGCGCGATTTAAAAGCGGTTTCCGGACCTAAAAGACGAAACTTGTTTCTTGCCCCTCCTCCCACACTCTCTCATACGATTGGCACATTGAATGACATGGGTTTTGACGCTAGCAGTGATCAATGCTAACATGTACGTCTATCGAGTGCTCCCTCATATCGCTTTTCTTTTAAGGAGGTGCGAATTCGAGGATTTATCGAATATGTCGCGGGGGGGGGTTGGGGGAAGCTAGTTTGATTAAAGCTTGTATCGAGGAGGCCACTTGCACTCAACGACGTTTTATCGGTTTTCCTTCTTATCGCTTCGAAAAGCGCGATTAGATTTATCCGTTTCGAGTGCCGCGAGCTCTCGAAATACCTTCCCGCCACCTGCCGCCTTTTTTCATCTCCTGTTGCGATTAGGGTAAGGGAACCCATGTCTCGGTAACATCACGTACGGCAATAATAATGGGGATTCAGTACCTGAGTTTTGGTACCGAGGGCAAAAATCCTCTCGACTGCTGTGCATCTAGGTACCGGTGCCTAACCTTGTCCAAAATACGCGCCTATGTACGTAATATTTCAAGTTGGTGGTGGTGTGCAGTCTGGTAGGGTAAACACTCAAGTGAAAGTAGGTTGAGAGCTGAGGTAAAGTTCGCCGAAAGTGGCACCTATCTATAACTTAGCCTACGACCTATTGAAATTTCGGAATTACTTTCAACCAATCAATAAACTATCTACAAGTATATTGATTGTAATGATCGGTGTCCAAACACACCCTGCCACACGCCATCGAGTCAACTCGCTGGGTAAGGTGTAGATGTGTAGGCGAAATGTTAACTTAAAGTATTTCCGTTGCATTGGTGAACCATTTTAAACATGAGTTTCACACTGCACATCGAATCCTAGGTATCTCTCCCTCGGTGTTAAGGTACCGATCTCAGCCCGTGGTCACGATTAAAATGTGGGGGAATTCCCCCAGTTCGGCCCTTCCAATTACCACGTAGACTGCGAGACGAGATGGAATATTTGGGAGAAACTCGCCCCTTTTTTTTCCTTCCCGAGAGGAAAAAAGCGCCCGTGGGAATTACGGTCACGTGACGGGGTAATTTCCCGGGAGATGGATGAACGACTTTATTTGGTCGGAATCGAGGCCATCAACTCGAAGCATTCCTGTGCTCTCCCGCTCACCGCTCCGTTAAAGGCGTTTCGGAGCGGTGATATTCCCTCGAGTGCAGCGCGGATACATTTATTCATAATACAGACGGCGATCTCTGGATAGAGATGGCGCGGAATAATGAGTAATAGCATCATCACCCGGGTGACGAAAGACGAGATAATATGGCCGCTCGAATTTAAGCCAGCCCTGCCAAAAAGTCTTGGGAGCATTTTATCACTGCTGAGAGCGTCGCTTGGAAATGAGCTGCGAGGATTCGGGAAATCCTCGTGCATGCAGAGCAGCTCCGAGATGTTTACGGAAAAAAGGAAAGAACGAAAATGCGCGCCGTTGCTTCGGTGATCATTTCACGAAATTCGGTCGCGTGAATCGTTTCATAACAATGCCACGGGGAAGAATTCCCCGTGGCATGATGCGGAATATGGGCTACATTGTCATTACAGCCTTTCGAATAAAAAAAATAAGAATAATGAATGCGTTTATTCGTCGTACACCCATTGTAGACGAGAAAGGCCTTACGCCGTGAAGCTTGTTTGGGGAAAATCCAATTTTCATTATTAGGGATCATGAAACGTGCGGGAGAAGTCGGCGGAGATGGATAAAAAGGTCGGCTGTTTGCGGAAAAGCCTTTTGGATGTGAATAATTGGAAACCTCCGTTATTAAGAGGAATGGTTAATAATGGAGGACTTTATTTTGTAATTCGATGTAGATGCGATATGTTTGGGCTCAGCGCGGCGGTATGCGAGAATGCTTAGTTCATTTTAAGCTTGGATATTTCGGCGAATTACTTGGCAGCCTTACGTGGAATTCCCAACAGAACCCTGAAAGCTTGCGGCGTGCGCAATGTTTTTTTATACTAAATACTGCTCACTACCCTTTTACAGCAATTCATTTAAATCGTATGAGGCCAATTTGGAGACTAGGATTATTGAAGTTGTAATGAAAACATATTTCTACTCAGTCACACACCCCAAACGGTTATTTTCGTTCTTGAGCCTTTCTGCCCAGATGACAGTTAAATTCTCGAGGACTTATTCAGCTGCTGTCTATCACGATGCGAAACCAATGAATCATTTGAGTGAGCACGTTAGCCATAATGCGTTTTGCTTCTTACGAAATACGCAAATAAAATCGCTTCTGCTTATTCCGGCGAGTAAGTGATTTGCGAGCAGCCGATGCCGATTAGAGTTTCTC
The DNA here is from genome assembly GCF_022747635.1 of Hetaerina americana. Taxonomy (NCBI): domain Eukaryota; kingdom Metazoa; phylum Arthropoda; class Insecta; order Odonata; family Calopterygidae; genus Hetaerina; species Hetaerina americana. The sequence continues at coordinate 85,941,773 of NW_027286985.1, read as the reverse complement.
TCGAAGCGATTAAATTATATGGAAGTGATATTTAAGAGCTCGGCGTGATCAACGTTGGTGATCAGCATATCAAAGGTAGATTTTGGACTTTCCCCTAAGAACTATTGAGTTGTACATATCGCGTGGACTTAGTCCTTTTCACTCCTTTTCATTCCCATCTGTAGTTCTTCACACTTTGCGCCAGCTTTCACGCCGTCCAGAAGTCCTCTCAAACCCTACCCTTCCTCTGCCCCTTCTTAGCCTTAACATCCACCTGACGCGGCCTTCGGGATCCCGCCACTTCTCTCCCTCTCCGCTCCACTAACTTTTTCTGCCCTCTTCGAACCCGATTTATGCGTCAGAATAAAAAAAAGCGGTTCCTTCCGCCTCCGTTCGTCTGGCCACATTATCGATGCCACCGAAATAAGTTCGAGCCGAAAGCAGCCAACGGTTTTAATGGGAAACGTCCGCTCCTGAATGCTACGTTCATAAAACAAACAATAGCAGTGACTATGCGTGAATTTTGGCTTTTGCTTTGTTAGGTTATCTTTATATTGTTGTTGGTATCTGTTTGCACTATTTGGCAACATATGGTGAAATAATATGTCATGCACGTGTTTTTCCAGTGCCAATACAAATCAGGAGTTAATGATTGTTAATGCATTAGTCCTCGCTTTAACGGAGACTTAAATTTATAAACCTGAAGTATTCGTGGGAGTTTCAATTATTTTTAAGTTAAAGACGCCTAAAAATATTTCGTTGTTACGTTTTATGTTCTATTTGGAAATGGATCGGTATTGAAAGACTCCATTCTCGGGATGTCACCGCGTAGGTTGTTTTTCTGACAACAGTTTCGCCCGTGTTTCAACGAGCGTCTTCAGGTCGAAGTGGAACTCCCGAGAATGGGGAGTCTTTCATCTGAACGCCGCGAAAATCTACGATCCCGGATCGGTATTGATTTGGAGAGTGTTACCTAGGTGACCTTATACCCGTAATTATTTGTGCTTTTTAAACTCCAACACCCGTGTTATACTGTCAGTGACCTATGCTGAAAATATTATTTAGTGTCCCTTGTGCTCTAGTGTAGGCAGTACAAATTTTTGAACGATATTACTCGTGTAAAATTTTCGTTAAGAAAATAAATGCGACGGGAAGGTCATCGTTGTGCCATAGTGGCGAATTGTGCGACCAAGGGTCGAACTTGCCTGCCGACTTTCCAGTCTACGATGTGACTGTTCTGTAGTCGTATTTTCACTACCCGCTAGCTGAGATCGTGGTTGCATCATATCTACTGTAATTCAGAGTATGTGTTCGGGCAATCTTGAAATGAGAGGTTTCCCCCATTAGGTTGAAGAGAGGGGATCAACGAGGCTGAAGGGGAAGGATCGGTGGGGAAGTGGAACAGCGTTTGTTGGGACAAACGGGAGTCGTGTGGGTGAACCGTTCTAAACGTTTCTTTCTCCTCCACTCCACATGTTTTCCGTTTCCCTCTCATCGTCCTTCCATCTTCCTTTCTCTTCCTCCTCCCCGTCTCTTCCTTCCTCTCTATTTATCTTTTTCTTCCCCCGGGTACGTGCCACAGCATCCGACACTCCTCTCTCTCTCAGAACGCACCTTCTCCCCTCCTCACCCCTCGCCGCCCTCCCTTTATCATCCTACCGTCTCCCGTCCCCCCCCCCCTCACCCTCCAAACTATCCCGCCACATAATTTCGATTGCGTGTTCCAGACACCTAAGTTCGTGCTCCCACCGCCATTGCTTTCTTTTCCTTCCACGGATAACATTCTCCCATCTCCCCTCCGCTCTTTCCCCCTCACCCGTCGCTACTCTCCACCCTCATCCTCTACGCCTCTCCTCCCCCACTATCCTTCTTCTCCATCTAGGGTTGCCAACCGTCCCGGATTCGCCCGGAGACACTGTGAATTCGACAATAATCTTGGGAGTCCTCCCACCTCCCGGGTTTGAGAGGTTCTCTTCGGCATGGATGCGTCTGTCTCTTCTTCGAATCAGCGGGCTGTTAGCTCCACACCGTCTTGTTTTAAATCATCGTGGCTACTTAAGTCTCTCTCCCTGAAAGTTAATTTGACAAATCTATATGAAAAATGTCAAATTGTGTGGGTTTTTTTAAATTTCCTTCGAATCGTGCGGTTTAACCGTACGGCGAAATTGCATCATTCTCATTTTTCCGCTTCCGTTCTCTTTCTTTCGACTTTTCATGAACATTCAAGCGTAATAGAGAGCATTTATTTGCTTGAAATCATATTTTGTAGTTATCACGCATTTGACAATGCTGCCTTGGGGATGAAAGATGATGAATGGCTCGCATTAATCTTGAAATAAAACGGGAAATGATATTATCAATAAGATAACACAACTTATAATCCTTTATATAAATGTTTATTAATTCTATTGTGGAAGTTTTTCGTCATAAACCGTTCAGTGGGAGATTGTGGGCCAAGATAGTCTGAGCCGTAAATGGTTTATTGAATGCTTGGGGAATTGGGAACATACTGGTCCATTGATGTGGATTGGTGTTCATTTTAAGGTCTCTCAGACTTTGATGTCCATGAGCGAGTGTCCCCCGCAATCAACTCATGTTATATTTAGAGTTGGCAAGCCTAACCTCCCACCGGCCCCCACTATATATACTCCCCTCTTTTCCCCGAAATCCATTCCCTTCCGCCGTTTCTCCTTCGCTTCCCTACTTTTTCTCCGTCATGACTTTACAGCGGGGGTCGGGGAGA
>NW_027286985.1:85774051-85934051 GCF_022747635.1 Hetaerina americana | reverse complement strand
TTCCGTATGGAAATGATCGTGCTGAGATATTTATGGCCTCTCTTTTTATTCTCCGCTCATCACAGGTAGACGACTATGTGTTAGGTGTTTAATCTACCATTGTTATCCGTGGTTCAATTAAAGCGGCCAGTGCCTATATACTCATACGAGTGCCTCGTGTGTGTGTGTATATATATATATATATATATATATATATATATATATATATATATATATATATATATATATAAAAGAAGTTATATTGCCGCACCCTGTGCATGCATACATACATACATATGAGGGTTGATGATGTACACAGCGAAGGAATATCACAAAAGGAAGGATAGCAGCCTGTTATCGGTTCAGTTGTCTGCGACATTATTTAGTAAATATTTATCGAACGATATCGACCTTACGAGTTATTCCCATCCCACACGTGCCCCATTTTAGATAGGCCTTGCCGAAAATTTTCTTCAATTTTTATTGTACTTCATCGTTCTAGCGGGTCACCAATCCGAGGATTGGTTTGTAGTCTCCATTGCATATCCTACTCCCTGTAAATCTCTTCATTCTCTCACAGCTCCTTGTGAAGTATATCAACATGCTTTCCTCTCATAGTTCATTCATGAGCTTCCTATGTAGTTCTTCCCCTCAAATTTTCCCTGAAATTATGATGATATTCAGTGAATTGTCCTGCCCCATAATGTGTCCGATTAATTCCCCTCTTCTTCTTGTAAACGTCCTCCGCATGTACCTCAATTAATCCACCCTTCGAAATACTCCTTTATTTGTTACTCCAATGCATTTCAGTGTCTTGATTCTTCAGTAACATTAAATATCCATCGCCTCCGAATTTATATTTTCTGATTCTCGTATAGTGTGCACGCCTACACTAAAGAATATTCGTAAGGTGGCATTGGAATGCCTTAATCAGAGATTACAATGTATCGTCGTGACTACAGTAGATAGGCATCCGAAAGGAAAAAACAGACTTTCCGGTACACTGACCGGGCTCAATCGATAGGGAATTCCACATACATTTGCATCATTCATTCCAGCACCTTGTTCGACTTGATTTTATACCAAGCAGACGTCCATTCTTCCTTACCTTCGAGAAATCTGATGAATCTCACGTGAGCCACTTTTGATAAGTGAGTGCATGTTCATTACGTTAAAGCTTAAATTCACGAGGTTGGGAATTTTTTGTTGAGCATAATTGCATTCCTGCGTTTTCCTAGCTTTCTTTTGGTAGTTAATTGATGGCCTTTCTTGGGAGAAACGGATAGTGGAGATATGAATGAGATTATGTCATGTGGTGCGTTTATGAATAGAACATATATTCTGTAGACATTTTAAATGTTCTTCATTTGTGTGAGAATTTATTGCACGTTCATATACTATGCTCAATTGTTTAAATGTCTATGTCGGCGACACGAGTGGACAACGAGAGAAACACGCTAAAGAGAAATCTTAAACTTACTTTAATCTTACGTTATTATGCGTATGCATACGTGTATTAATGTATGTATATATATATATATATATATATATATATATATATATATATAAAATGGGTTGACACAATATAAGACAAATAGAATAGAATAGCAACATTTAAAAGGCCACTTGAAGAAGGCCTCTGAGAGGGCCGAAAGCTCGAACAATTTACCGTGTGAGTGTCCTTTCAAATGCTGCTATTCTATTCGATTTGTGTTATATTGTGTCAGCCCATTATATATATATATATATATATATATATATATATATATATATATATATATATATATGTAAAGAGAGTGTGAATTCCTTCTCTTCCTTGAGGTAGGGCACGGATCTTTGGTATGAAGCCCTCGGACGCGGATTGAGTTCCAACTGGCGTGTGTCGAATGCCAGCAGTTCTTAGGGTCTTCCGATGTGTGTGGGGGAGGGAGACGAGGGACGGTTATTGTAATGAAATCATCAAATTTTGAGATCATGTTTGACGCGTCTCCTCCTTCGCTGGTCTTCCTCTCTGCCTGTGCACTGAGGTCCGGCACCAATCTCACCGACACACACACACCTCAGACACCATTGGGCGTAACGATGTCGGTTTACCAGATGTTGAGTGTCAGGTTGAGAGAGAGAAGAGGTTGTTCGTTCTTCTCACGTGTCCTGTCAGCGATCATAAATCGGACGACGTACACCCTTCCGAATCTGTTCGGTAATTCAATTTCTTCTCTATTACTTAAAGTGTGTGTGCGTATCAAACACGTACGGGCACATTTATATGTAAATATTTTTCTGATTAAATATATAAATTACTGACGTGTATGCACTCACACACGCCCATATATGTGTGTATAAATATGTAAACTCTTTTTTTCAATTTCGACTTGGACTGCCGAGCAAGGCTTTCCGCTTTATGATCGCCATCAATTGCGCCGTCGGAGCCAAGGCGAAAGAATTACGAGGTATGTTTTGGCTCCCGATGACTAATGGAATCGTAAACCTCCGAAAGCATTGGATCTCCTGTGGCGTTCGCCGTATCTTCCGCCTTGTGCTCTCGCGGGCGCGGTGGATATCGAATCATTTCCTTTATTATACGTACAGTCAGAGGGACCATGGTTTAACGGCGTGTTTTTCTTGCTTAAAAATGCCTTTTCACAATGCCGCTGGTGAAAAGTTTTAGGTGGACATCTGTATTTGGGAGCGTTCACCAATTCAGGGAACTATTGTGATTCGAGAAAAAGTTGGCATGTTTGGGTGCTCTCTCGTCTGACGAATGAATAAAAGGCGTAAAGTGTGGGCAATAGATGCTCACTCAAATTTGAACGTGGTTCCATCCTGCGAAAAAAATATTGTATTAAATTACAAATCACAAAACATAAGCCAAGAGGATTTTGTTGTATAATTATTTTTTAAAATACTCAAGTTTTCTTCAGTAAGTTTTAAGCGTATTTTTTTCGGAAGTTAAAGCAAAAAAATGAGCTTTTTTAAACAAAATCCCCAACGAAATTATAAGCCTTTAAGCGGTCTGTGTAGAGTTTTCCGCGTCCAAAAGATGGTCGGTATTTCGTCGCCCCAGCGCCCTTCTGCTCCTTTGTTTACCCCAGGTGGAAACTTTTGGATTTGGCGGAAGAACAGTTTGTACACGTTGAACGAAATATAATCATTTAGAATGGACCTACTGTTTTATAGAGTCTTCCTTCTTTCGTCCGCCGCATCAGTACAAACGGGGATGCGACTCATGGACGATGGATTCGAATGGATCAGTGTGTGTGTGTCCATTCAGGTCGACAGTAAGTAATCACGGTTGGGAGAAGAGGAAGGGAAATACTACCCTGACAAAAAAGAATGGACTCGTTCATCGCGTCAAGCGAATGAAATTGTTTTCCGTTTTTTTATCCTTTCTCGTCGGGTAATTTCGCCGTCGTCGGTAGAAAAAAAGGAAGGATTAGAATTATTCGGAGGGAAAAAAAATGAACGCATCGTGAGTTGGCCAAATCTTTTTTTTTCTTCTTTTCCCCATTCCGCGCTCCTTTCGACTTGAGTGAGAAAGAGAGTGAAAAAAAATAACGAAAAATTCGGGACGACGCTTCCGGAGCTCTTTAGAAGGAGCGCTGTGGAGAGAGAAAGATGACGGTCTGACTCATTCATCGGTGGTGGCGATGAATGCCCATAGTGATAAATGATCAAATATTAACGACGATAGAGGTTACAAAATAAGCTTTGACGTCCAGCATCCGGCCGGTCACATTACGGATCGGCCACGACCTCTTCACCACCTCCACCCACTCGCGCGTCTTTTTATCTCCGGTCCCCACCACTTTACTCCATCCTCGACAGAAACCTCCAGGTCGATACCAACCACCACCCCACCACACATTACCTACCCAAAGTCGGCATTCCATTCTTGAGGATCCGGAAACGGAGACGAGGTTTTGAGGAGACCTGCATCAGCTCACCCGACCGAAGATTTCACAACACGTATTGTGAATTGCTTCTCTGGCGTGAACCAAGTAACGTTGGATAAAATAATGCTCCTTTGTCGGCAAATGGGTATTTTTCTTCGTTATCGTCAGCGCTACAGCCCAAAAATGAGTCACCCACATGTAACCTTGTAAAAAACTCAACCACTCACGGTATTGGTATTACATTAGCGTTGACGAGATTGATATAGGGGTGATGAGAAGAGGTGAAGAATAGTATTTTTTATGAAATTTTTTTTATAAATAAATGTGAAATAATAAGTAAAATAGTAAGAATAAAAAAATTAACAGATTTTTTGCCAACTCTTAACAGATTTTTTGCCAACTCTTAACCATTTTTGTAAATAATTCTCTGATTATTAGTTGCTCAATATTGTTATTGGAAGAAACGAGTCAAAAAAAATGTCGGATTTTTCAGTTTTTGTTTTTTAATGCTTGACTAAATTGGAAGAGGTATTTGAAACTACCGGTTTTTTGTCGCCGGAACTACAAATGTAAACTCAACCTGCTTGTGAATTTTTAAGGGGGTATATTTTCCGTCCAGTTGAAAGCTTTACTATATTTCCTCTATCGATACCCTACGTTTGAAATAAGTGAAATGGCGAAAATCCTTTCAATCAATAGCGAAAATTTTGTCTGTTTGTGATTGCAGTTATTTTCATGTGTTACCACTAAAATGATATATTCTACTTGATTGAGGTCACTAATGAGTTATTCTTCCTTTGCAGGTATGTGCTTTGGATATAATCCCGTTCGAAAAAGTGCCGTTGAAGGTATGTTACATTTTCTCCTTTAACCAACATCAATAAACTGTTTCCGCTTGTAAAAAGAGAGGATCATTTGGTGAGCACCTTGTTTAGATAGTCTTTTAACTTGAAATTTTTTAGTGTCTTCTAATAAATCGCAACGTCATTCCATTTTAATGAGGTGGATAGATATACATGTAGGTTGTCTGGATGCTCGTAGATGATTGGTCGTTCGCCAATTAGGACAGAATTTCCGAGAAAACGGCAATAAATAGAAATACTTTGATTTAAATGACATTTAAAATTGAATAGCCCGGATATTTTCTGATGATGGCACTATGACCGTTTAGTTATATGGCATTATAAATTTAATGCTCTTAAATTGTCCAACCATTTAGGACAGCAATCTGGTACCATGGCTGAAAACGTAAAGGGACATTTTTTATGTAATTAAAAAATGTTAAACAATGGAGATTTTCTACATCTACGCTGTACTTCTCGTAATATAGTGTCATAGAAACCAGCCTTTTACTTATAGGAAATTATAAATTTATGCATGAATATTTTTAGTTGCATGGAGATGCATTCTACTGAACGTGCATACTTACCTATATAGATTATGCAAGAATGAATGCGTACGACTGAAGTTTTACGTTTTATTTGTAGGATGTAGAAACTAGGAGCCCCTACGTCTGATTTGCATATGATTACTTGTATGTATCTTGCGAAAGAAGAACGAGTACTTCATTCTGTAAGTTCTTCAGTCAGTTGTTTGTTCGCTTATTTTATCCTGGTGGTCCAACCTGCCATTGTAATTCCGGGCTTCGGTGTCACTGGTAAACTTTGTTCTTTTAAACTTCTTTGAAACCATTTCAACCATTTATGCCAACCATTTCTTCTCTAAAACCATTTTAATCCTCCGGGCGTGATGAAATACCTGTTCATATATTAAAGGATCTTGCTTCGGAAATTGCGCCGTATCTAGAAATAATATTTAAGAAGTCGCTGGTAGATCACTAGGTTCCCAGAGATTGGAAAACGGCTAACGTAACACCAGTATTTAAAAACGGAGACAAGGAGGAACTGAGGAATTACAGACATATTTCCCTCGCGTTCATTTCGTTCAAGATTATGGAACATACTCGTATAGTTGCTGGTTCAATCGCGAGACACCTCTATAATCAAACGTTATTAATAAAAAATCAGCACGGTTTCCGAAAAATGTTATCTGTCGTTGGTTAGGCCTCATTTAGTATGAGCTGCATGCATATGGGAGCTTCACGCAGTTGGATTAATTGCCGAATTGGATCGCGTGCAGCGTAGAGGAGCTAGATTTTTAAAACGTTGTTATGGTAAACTTAGTGGCGTATTCAAAATATTAGAATAGCTAAGCTGGGAATCACTCACGGAGCGAAGGTTAAATTACAGATTGAAGCTCTTGCATAAATTGTAAGGAGATCTCTTTAGCCGTGATGTTGAAAATGTAATATTACCCCATCGTACTGCGGTAGGAGAGATCATGCTAGTAAAATTAGATCGATTTAGTGTAGATCAGATAGATTTAAGATGTCATATTCTCCGCGAACGACAGGGGATCATAATAAATTGTTCGACCGCGGTATGGTCATGTTCGGGTAAAATTATTCTGGTGTATATTCACATTCTTCCACGTACCCAAGCGGTGGCTTTCAGGATATATAAATAAATCAAATTCTCGCTTGTCTATTGTCTATTATAGCTTGCCTACGTTTAAGCTTTCAATTGTTCAGAATTGGTTTGTAATTTTTTCCGATACGCTCTTACTTCAGTACTGTATCTTCGTAAAAGTATTGCATTTGTATTTTTTGTACGTGGACTCATATAAGGACATTAATCATGGTACCTAATATGTCAGTGAGCATTCTCCTCGGGACCCGTGTTGCAAAAAAAGGGGAAAGGAAGCGAATGTTCGCGGCGGTAAGCCGAGCCCCTCGTGTTCGTCGTGAAATTCGAGGAAATTGAATCGTCTTGAGGTTTCTGACTCCTAATTATGTATTCATAGCAATAATAAAAGGTCAAAGCAGTTTGGTATCAGCGGATTCAATTCACCGTCACAAGGTTTCTTATTACGGATTCTTATTGCCGAGCGCGGGGTACACCCACGGCGCGTCCTTCGAGACAACCTGCTTAGGAAAGGGCGGTCGTGAGCGAGCGAGCGAGGGAAGGAGGGGAGGGGATGGGGGAGAGGGCTGAAATGAAGGGGAAAAAAAGTTCCCAGGTAGGCGACCGTTGGCCGGGTGGCGTTGATCTCGTTTTTGATACAAAAGGGTCTGATAATCGCCCTTTCGGGAACGTTGCTAATCACGGGCCGTCGAGGAAATTAGGCCTCCCAATTAACGGGCGTCCGTGAAAAGTTGACGAAAGTTCAAGTTCGTTCGACGGAGCATGACGTCACGGCTCGACGCGTGTGACGTGCGTCGTGAGATGACGTCGCTGCGGTTGACTCTGCTTTGTGTTTTATTTTTGTTTTACGTTAGCGACCGAATTAGGTCGAATGATGCGAGTCGCTTGGAATGAATCGCTGGGAAGGGAATACGACTTTTTATCTGCCTTGTTTATCTTGTGTCTTTGCTCATTGTCGGTCACCCCGGCTCCTTTGGTAATTACACGTGGTGTCAGCAAGAGCGACGACTGTTGCTTTCAAACCCAGCGCTCACTTTCGCAATTATAGAAGACAGGAGGAAACATCCGCCCTTGTGCCACGCCGTGCAGATTAGCAACAGATGAATCCGGAAGTTGGAATTGTTGGGTGAAGTTACAGCTCGCATCAGGACTAATTGTGAGATCCGCGCGGCGAGATGGAAATTCACATTTCAAGGAGTGTGGGCAGGTTCTAATTCCCCTTGCTACCATTCAGTTTTCAGGGATATGCCTGCAACCCGAAGAATCGCCTAGTTTCGAACCCGGTTACTCCAGTCGGGAACCGAAGTTAATACTGAATTCAATGGTGCACACTCGGCTCAAATTTATGGAACTTTATTCATTTTGAAAAAAAAAACTTTTTTTAAGTCCCTCTGAATTTTATTTAAAAATTCAGTGGAATTTATAATTTTCTTAGTTTTCAAAATTGGACGTGATATTGTCTGAAATAATCGCAGTTTTCCACTAGAGATGGAGATAAAATTCTCCATCATTTTAGTCATCATGATGTTCCATTTACACCATATCACTCCGTATTCATCACAGTTCGTAACCGTACGCTCAAGCCACTAGACTACCGCGTCCTATGGAAATGCCGACAACGCCAGAAAATCACTTTCTAATGCTCGATAAACCGAAACGTGTTCTGAAGTCAAATTGTACTTACAAGTAAGTTCAACAGATTCAGACTTGAGGTCGTGGAAGTTCATCATAATGAAATAAGGACAATTTGCACTTTTCCACAGTTTAAACTGTGGAAAAGTGCAAATTGTCCTTATTTCATTGTACTGACAAGCATGCTTTTCTCATGTCATCGATTAGAAATGAATGAAATATGTTATGGTTTAAATTCCACGCAGCCGGGTTGCATGCAAGCGTAAATTTATTTATTAAGAAGTAATAGCATTCTCAAGTCAGAAGAAAAATTTCACCCGGTTAGAATAAATAAGTGGCGGTAATTGATGGTAAGGTGAGATTGCCCCTTAAGTTACTACGGTGGTAGTAAACAGAATTAATGAATACAAATATAACCGGCTCGACAAATTACCATTATAAGACACTCTCTCAGGTTAGTTACTTGTTGGAAGTCTGTCATATTAAAAGAACGAAGACTAACGTTGCGGGTTCCACTGGCTTTTTTTTCCGGAATTTGCAAGTTTAGTCTTCGTTCTTTTTCTCTTAAAATGACCATTTTCTGAAAACTCTTCCCCTGCCCTTAATAGTCGGAGAAAAAATTATATTTATAAATAAATTGTGCATTCATTTCTTAATATTTCATCTAAAATGTGGTAGAAAAAGGAACTCCAGACTCGGAAATTTCGCTAGCGGCTTAGTTTGCGTCTTTATAGCCCCACGTCCTGATTTGGTTATGTTTTTTTTTCACCACCAGATCTCGGAAGAAACTAAATGCAAATCATTATTCAGTGGTCGTAACACGTAGATAAAATTCAAAGTTTTTTATTACAAAATCCCATGTGTGCATATTAGATGCTCAAATGCTCTTCCATTTCGTTTTAACCCCGGATGAGAATAAAGGATGTGCATACCTACTTAAAGATTCTGTCAAGTTAATTAGAAAGGGAGTTCTAATCATCTAAATTAACGCTAATGGGCATCTGACATGCGCATTACAGTCCCTTCCGACTTTGAATTGGTTTACTACTGTTTTATTGCTATCGTTTTGGCTCGTTGTGAGAGTCATCAGACCTTCCACTGATATCTATCGGTTCTTATAAAAAATTGAGCACATTGGTTGCTTCAAATTTGATTTTATTAGGTAGAAAATAATTCACTTGACGATCGAAAATGCTCGGAATTTCGAAGTGTTACGGTGGCCTGTTTACTTTCGAAAACCTGTTATAATTTAATTTCTGAGAACGTGCAAATTACATGTCTACTACCGTGTTATGTCAGTTCGATACAAACGTCTTTTTCTCTCCAGTAGACTAAACTGGCTTACTCACGAGATGGTTGCTCAAGCTAATCACAGTGTAAAACTTCAGGAGAGAAAACGGCACAAAATCCTGGGTACCAATTTTCGCTATGCTCACATAAATTCATCCCAACTGTCAACGTAAGAGAACCTGGAATAAAGAAACTTAGGGAAAACAGCGAGTTGTATTTAGGGCTTGCTTTTATAGCGCGTAACTCAACTCGAGGGAAAACGAACTCGTTAAACTTTCTCATGATTCATTTTACATCCCGAAAACCGGATTCATCATTTCCGAGCCAGTAATGGGGTTCACGAGGATTGAAATGTAATAATTACGACTACATGTAGGCAACCATGAACCAAAATATTAAATGAACAACGCAGTTCATACACCTCAGTCATATTATTTTCATATACAGCACGTGTTTCAACCAATGAGTATCGCAAGGTAAACGAAACGTGTTTGCCTGACAATGACGCTTATTGGAGGCGTTGAACTGCGCGTTGAGTATGTTTTAATGAATAAGTGGGAATTAAAAACCGTGTAGTTCATTCTATACAATGCCGTCCCACTTCGCCACCCTGAGCACGGTTGAATTAATAATTACTAAATGGCTAACTTCTACGTGATTCCCTTTCAAGACAACACAAAGTTTTTGGCAGGGAGTGCGTTCACAGTGCCCACGAGACCAGTTTCGGTCACGCTCCGTGACTGCTAGATGGCTAGTTACAAAATCGCCTGCTCCAAATATGGAGGTCTTAACACACGTTAAACCCTATCGTTTAACCTGAGAAAAACCTTGTTATGAATTAATTTATTTCTTTTCGACTTCCGAATTGTGGAGTTATTGGAGAGAGATATTTGGAATACTTGTGATTTTATAAATAAAACGGCACTGGCGACACTAAAAAAACATGGCACAGAGAAAAATACGTTTAACTGGTTACGACGTGTTTCGGCGGCAACCGTCTGCCATTGTCAGCTGACGAGTGCCTCGTGGGTTTATCTGTCGTTATAAAGGGGTGTGTGTATATGTATATAAATATATATTCTTTATATATATATATATTTTTTTTAAGGTAATCTACCGGTTAAGGTAGGTTTTTTTGGATGGACACAACTACCAAACAAATATTTTATTACTCCTAACAAAACACAAAATCCATCATCCTACTCTATATCAGGTCCCCTTCATCTCTGAGTACTTTCTTCCTCCCTTCATCCCGTCCAACATCCCTATCCTGTTCCTTCCCTTTCCTCTTTTGCCCAACATTCTACCCACTATCACAGTCTTCAACATCCCACTGCCGGTCAACACCCCCTTCATCCACTTTTCCTGCCTCCATAGGATTGCTCCCAACAAACCCCTCTCTTCGCCCACCATACCAAGTACTTCCTCATTTGTTTTCTTCTCTGTCCATTTCACCTTCTCCATTCTTCTCCACACCCACATTTCAAAAGCCTCCAGTCTACGTCTATCCTCCTGCTTCAATGACCACGTTTCCGCACCGTACATAGCTACGCTCCATATCAAAGTTTTTACGAGTCTTTTCTTAACATCCTTACTCAAGGTCCCCGTCATCAACTCCCTCCTCCTTGTGAAAGCCTCTTTGCCTAGCGCAATTCTTCTCCTTACGTCCCTACTACTTTGACCGTGTTGGTCCAAAACACTACCCTCGTTGGCTTTATATATAAATAAATAAATATATAAATACATATATATATATGTGTGTGTGTGTATATGTATATAAATATATATTCTTTATGTATAAATAAATAAATATATAAATATAAATATATATATGTGTATATATATATATATATATATATATATATATATATATATTGTTTTGTCTTCTTCGGTCGCGCTGCTTCTCATCGGATATCGTGATCCACCAACTCTCTCTCGCGCATTCCCTCACCCCACCATTCGCTCTCCTCAACCCTCTAGAAGCGGAGGCGGCATTCCCATGGAAACGTTGAATATTCACGCGGACGCCCAACCTATTCCCTCCCACCCAGTGGCTATCCTCCCTCTCAACCCCCTCCCCTCATTTCTCCCAACTTCCCCCCAGATAGCTCCACCACCCTGCCGTCCGTCCTGCCGCATAACTCCTAGTCACCTCTCCCCCCCATCTTCACCCCCTTCCACACCCACCCCGATACTCATTGCGTGCTCCCTCAGCGAGAGAAGCAGGAGATCTCAACCCCCGTCCCCCCACCTTCCACGAGTTAATGCCCCCTCCGCTTCTCCTCCTCCTTTCCCATCCCCTCGGCATGGACACACCATCCATCCACTCACCTCGTCCTCCCTCTCCTCCTTCCCCACCCTCCCACTCTTCGCGTTACGTCCCCCCCCCCTCGTAATCCCTCACCCTGGCGATCTTCCCTCCCACGTCCCCATAGTTCGCTCACTCCCCGTCCTTCGTCGGAGCCCGAGGTCGCCACCTTAGCGGCGAACATCCTTGAAATGAGAGGGAGAGAGAGGGGGAGGATTTGGGGGGGTAGTGTGGAGTGGGAGGGAGAGATGGTCGGTGGGAGGTGGGGGGAGGTTGGCGGGGTATACCTCCGGGCTCGGCGAGGGTGACTGATGTTCTCATTTTTTCTCTCCCATCTCCACTTCTCTCTCTCTCTCTCTTTCTCCCTCTCCCATTGCCCCCTCCCACACACAGCCACCATCGCCCAGCCTTCCCAACGGTCTCCCTTAATTCCCTCTCATTCCTTCCAAGTCCTGTCCTCATCCTAACCTCTCTCCCTCCTTTATCCTTCCCCGTAACTCTCCTTCCCGAACAACCCGCCCTCCGTTCTTTTTGAAAATATCTAGTTCGCCTCCTCACCTTCTCGAGAGAGTTGTTGGGACTGAGTTGAGTTCATCAACAGGGGAAGACGTCTCTGGGTCTGTTATTTGTATTCGATGGGGTGAAAACGAGTGATGATAATGTGATCGGTTATGACAGTCCTGTCGTTCGATGATCCTAGTCGTCGATATTCCCTCGAATAATCAATCCAATTATCTTCCAGTTCTGGGAGGGATCTATTAAAGTCCCAATGGGAAGGGATTTGTGGACTATTTTTATCGCGTGCCGCGTTCAGAGGCATTGTTTTTTTCGACACCCGCAAACCTCTGCATTCAATCCGAAGGTTGGTTTCGTAGGTGACGGTGATCATCATGTCGTAATTGTAAGCCCCGCGGCGGGTGGAATTCACACATTTCGGATGAGAGGTCCTTCCCCGGTGCCGCCTGCGGTTTCCCAGGGAGATTAGCACCCGAAAAATCACCCAACTTGGATAAAATTTGGGGATGGGGGTGTGTCCAATTGTCGAGGTCCCTGCGAGGGCCCACCACCGAATGCTTTGTCCTTATCGCGTTTCTGTTTTTGTCAACAGGACTCTCATTCATCATATTTTAAACAGCTAGCTAGATACTATACTATGAATGTACACAATGTTCCCGTGCTTTAAATTCACTATCGTCCCGTTTCATTTCCTAGCGTGAATAGTTTCCATCCGTTGAGGGAGTGGCGCTTGGATCTACGTCATCTCCCATCTAATATTCACAGAAGCACAAGCTTCCACGTTCGCAATGAAACAATCTTTCTTGTCCACACGCAGGATACAAAGACATTTATGAGCCAGGAGGATGAGTGTGCTAGTGCATGTGGTTTAGCTATAGTTGCTGTTGAGGAGGACTTGAAAAGTTAGTTACATGGATGGAATGGAAAACGCGGAGAAATTTTAGATCGGAATGGGGAGAGAAAGTGAAAGTGGAAGTCGTGGAAAAATTCGATGGGGGAAGTACGCACGTGATGTACGGTGTAGAAGTAATTAAAAGACTTGCTTGCTTGTTTTAAAATTATCACGAATTGTATACTTTATGCACAAGTGGAGGTTTTCTAATTTTTTGCTGTCAAATAAGTTCCATATTATTTCAGGAAGCCGTCAAAACAAGTGTCCTTTATGTGGCTTTTTTCATTCGTCCACGAATAAATTTCTTTAGAAATAATATTCGTGGACGTGATATACTGTATCAGTGGATGCTCGAGAGAAGTCGGTCATCGGAGATTTCAAAACACTCGCATTTTCTCTTCGTGGTCGATGGACCATATTGCTTAAGAAAATTTTCAAACAAGTACAGCTTAATCCAAAACATGTGTACAAATCGGAGCGTCTTATATGAGGGTGTATTTAAATATTATGACTTCCCACTTGATTCGAATACTCTCCGTTCACAAAGCGTCTTCGTCGTCACTATTACGTATAATCAGAACGGCGAACATCCCCGTCGCTGCTTTATACCGGCGTTCTCCGTTCCATTTCCCACTCTTCTAATCCCTCCCTAATCTCTGCTTATCCCCAATTACCCGCTC
The DNA here is from genome assembly GCF_022747635.1 of Hetaerina americana. Taxonomy (NCBI): domain Eukaryota; kingdom Metazoa; phylum Arthropoda; class Insecta; order Odonata; family Calopterygidae; genus Hetaerina; species Hetaerina americana. Next base: position 85,920,378 of record NW_027286985.1, on the reverse strand, counting down.
ATCCTAAAATGGCGCAAATGACCTTAGCCTCGTGCAGTAATTACCCACCGCTACTACCACTACTAAGGGCTCCGTTTGCAGTGGGCACCTTCCATTGGGAAAATATTCATGTGCTGGCTTTGCGGCTCACCCGGCTTAAAACTCCCTATCTCCCCCCTGCCATTTGATTGCCCTGGGATTCGTTTCCTGGATTGCATCGCTACATATGTACTTACGTCCGCGAGGTAAATACGAGACGACGGAAGCCGTGCCGGTGTGATGAACATATCGGTATATATACGTATGTACGTAGTTCCTCGTCCAGATGCATGGTGCCATCTGCATTGGGAGTGTTAAGCACGACAGGAAACGGTATAGTTTTTCACGAGGTTATTTCCAGCACGCGCTTAGCCTATTTTTTAACGTTCAATTTGATGAATAAATGGCCAGTTCGTGATCGATCGCGGATGAATATGATTTAAATTCCCCGATACTGTCGACGTTCGAGGACGCATTTTGAAAAGTGGGGGTTTTCAATTCATGGCATGACTTCTAACAAACCTATGGTGTTCAGGGTGGGCACTCGGCGGGAAAACTAGGAAATGTCCGGGAAATTTAAAAAAATGACCTGATATGTTTGGAGGATTACGATGGCAATGTGTGTGTTTATTTACCAGTAAATTACATGTGTCGCAGAAGGAAGGGGATTAACCGCTATATCATAATATCACGACAATCATGGATTAAAATCCATCGTGAGCAGCATCGTCGATAGTGCAATGCTCTTTTAAAAGCCAAGACGTTTAGTACATTATTTTATTAAATATATTTATTATCTGAACGAAGATAGTAGTCCAAATAAATGTTGACAAACCGAGTTCGCTCATGTAGTTGAATACACTTAATTGTTTTCTCATATTACGAATACTATATTTCTCCCATTATTCACTATCGTAATGTTCTTCCATACTTAAAAGAAATATTGTTAATATTTTATGAATAAATCGTTTCTAGCCATAATCTAGATTCTCTTTTTATTAGATTGAAATTTTATTTATCTCTTCATGAGGGACCAATTGCGGAATAAAAAATCGGAAAAAAATGTCTAATTTTTGTCTGGAAAACCTGGGAATATGCGGGAATTTTATCCATAGAATTTTACGGGAGAGAATTGAAGGAAGATGACGCGCATTCGTCTAGGAATACGTATTATGATCGCGGTTGTAACGACATAAATAATTTAATTTTGTCGTGGATTTTCACAGAGCCAAGTCGGAAGTTCTGGGAAGAGAGATGTGCATCGGTATTTTTAATCAAAGTTCTCCATTCCGGTGTGATTCCCATTGGCCAAGGTGAAGGCGGTGCATGGTGGAGTGGGAACTGCCGCGGCACGTTCTAATAGCCATCACCGACCTTAGAACGAACGCAATTTGTCTCCCTTTCGCATCATTTGTTGAGGGATAAGGGCGTTCTCCGCTCCGTTGATACGCATAAAGTGCTCCGTCGTGTTCGCCCCGAGGCTATTTTGAAAACTTTCATTATTTCCGAGTCCATAGCGCTGTAACTCTCTTTGCCTTTCGGGTTTCCTCAAGACTCAACAATTGAATGTGGACGGCCATCAGCTCGCTTGCCATGGCCACCCTAAGGCCGGGAAGTCTTGCGCATTGCAGAATTGTCATGTAATGGAAGGACGTCATATAAAAGAATGAAAAGCCAAAAGATATTTTTTCCCCGGTTTAAGTAATTCACTCGTCCAGTCTATCAAAACAATTCTTCTGGTGTTTACCCGAACTAGCTTGGCAAAGTTACTCTGAATTTATTTTAGGCTCCCCCATAATTTTTGTTACTTTCATTTTAACATGGGAGTATGTTTGGGTTTGCCGCTCAAGGAATCTTTGTGGGTTTCGCGATAGTTCAAGGATTCGATTCCTGCCTTGGGCACGTCGCCTGCTATGCAATTGATTTCTTACGCATACAAGAGGCTTTGTTAAAAAAATGAGCGCAATGAGCGTAGTTGTCGGAATTGCTTCGCACTCTGCTACTTTTGTTTTTTTTTCTGCACCCTAAATAGCCCGGATACTCGTTAAGTTAAATCCAGTGAAATGCGCATTTATTTTAGTCGCAAGTAATTTTTTGTGCAATGGAAGGCATTCCTATTTTCCGTTGTGACTTCATTCTTCGGTCGAGAATTATTTATTTTTCATGCCAACTTCGTGGTGAACTGACGGTGCGGAGTAATTTATGGGGGCGAGGAAGTTGTTGTTTTTAAGTGAATTACTTTGCTTGAATGTTATCAGTTTACTCGCCCCGCCGTGTATCGCTGCCCTTCGACTCCTCTCTCTCTTTCTCCATCTCTCCCCCCCCCCCCCGCCCCCAGTTTCGAAGAGGCCATTGATCCGCTCACGAGGTCATTTCCCCTTTTATTGCCCAGTAAATAAGTCATTGGCTCAATAACTTAAGTGAACATCCTCCCACGACCGTGAAAAGGAGCCGTTAATCACGGATGCTGGCTGACTCGGCTTTGCCCGAGGTCGAAGGTTACCAGACTAACTTCTTTACAAAAGGCAATTCTCTCTTGAAGATTGAGTATATTTCTGCTTGTCGAAGTGTGAAATCTGAAAAAAATTGGCCACTTGTGGAGACATGGATAGTATCTTGTTTTTTTGAGTTAAGCGTGGAGGAAACGTAATGGCACCCTGCTAAATGGTTTGATCAGTGTCACTGCACAGTTCTTTAGAGATTCAGCTATTAAGATCAAAATTGTACGAGACGCACATCCGAACAGGGCTTAATTATATCCGGAGTTCGTTTCTAAGAGCTACAAGTTCTATTGGTTCTCCCGCGCGAGACATTCCGATGTAATTATATGGTTTACGGTCTTATAACGTATGCTTTTTAGGGAATTCATGGTTTAGAATGTTTATCAAATAGATCTAAATCCATAATTTGACTTCTAGCCGTGTTAAACGGGCCCCTGATAGAAAAAGTGGAGCTCTATGGCTCTACCATTTGTGCAGAATTATGCTTAAGGACCTCAGTTAACAGAAGGACCTCGAATCGGAATTAAATATGGTAGTAAAGAGCCAACCAATTCATGAAAAATCACTCTTGAGTGAACAGAAAGAGGCGCATTATAATGGGAACTCCTGAGTCACTGAAATCTCAAATATTATCTGAATCATTCGGGGTAGTAGATATATGAATCACTTGAGTTTAACGCCGATAGAGTGAACATAATCAACCATGATTTATATTAATAGTCAAGCGAGATCACAGTACCAAGTCAGTAGAAATTGGAATTTTGACGGCATATACCAGAGTCTGTGCGAGGACTTACGTAATGTAATGTGCATCGTTTAGAGGTATTTCTGTTGTCATTGTGACCCTATTTTTACTGTTTAAAAAAAAGTAAAAATCCAAATGCTGCGTTGTAGTAATTAATTTAATTAATCAATTAATCCACGAACAATAAGGGATCGGAATAACATTGTCCGATCCCGGTAGGGCGAAATAAATTCGGGTCAAAATTAGTCTGGTGGGTATTCACCCCTTGCCTCACCCAAGGGTGCTAAAAATATTTAAAAAATACTAGTCCTACAATTTGTTCCGCATCAAAATATTGCTTAAAATTGTGGTAACTCGATTAAATTTATTAATAATTTATTTCCAACTGTAAATCTCATATTATTAGCACATGTTGATGATTTATTCGTGAAGGGCTTACCAATCATCGGCGCCTGGGGCTTCTCGGAGAGGCCCTTGATCGGCAGCGGGCGCCATCATTACGACCGACCCGGCGACGGCGAGTCATCCGAATTAATAATCCGGACCCTCCCTCCCAGTGCCTTCGTCTTCCTCCCTTCAATGAGCCACTTTGTATTCATCCGCGACCACGGGCAACATTTTCGCCTCCCCCCATCTCCCCACGCAGCACTCGGGTTGCAGTCCGCCTTCTTTTCCTCCCCTCCCGCCTTCCGGAACCCCAAGCCTTCCCCCTTCATCCAGTCTTTACGCCGTTCTCCCCACCCCATCCCCGTCAACCCCTCTCCGTTGCCTTCCTCCTCCTCGTCCCTCTACTACTCCCGAACTCACTTCGTGCGTATTCCCCGAGGATTTTTTTTTGCGGGAGGAATGTACTGTTGGAACCTCCGCGCCCGGGACTTCGTAAGACGAATTTTCGATGCCTCGAAGGAGTTTGAATCTCGTTCGCATTCTTCGTAACTCTAGCGCCCAAATTCGTTCCGCGACTCCGGAGAGGTCTTTCATAAAAACTCATCTGAAGTTTTCGTCAATTCGGGAAATGTTTATTTCCTCCATGTCCGAAAAACGCCTCTAGCGGGAGAAGAATTGTAGTCGGTGGATATTCAAATGTTCCTACGAACGATAAGGGATCAAAATAACATTGTCCCACCTTGCTAGGGGGGAAAAGTACATATAGTACCTATTTTGTGGTCAAAATTAGTTTGTTGTGTATTAACACCCTACCAAACACCCGATTGCAGGGTACTGAAAATACTAAATGCTTTCTGCCAGGTACCACAGCCTGAGACATTCACAGGCTACGATTAATGTTATTGTTTAATTAATTTCATTATCTATCTATGTAGCGTCCTCCGAGCCTCCGCTAGGGGGTGTGGCAGGGGGTGATTGCAGATCAGGTATGCAACATCAAAAATTAAATTTTTAGTTACAATATATATATTTGTAAAATAACTATAGATACATTCAGTACGGTATCTAAGTTACATTTCTACGGATACATTTCTCTACGCATACGATAGGAGCTGTTAGTAACAAGAAGTACAAGAACTAAGGCAAGATGAGGTAATGTCAGCATACTACTTGGAATGAAGAAAGAAAAATACTTTCTCCCCCCCCCCCTTCAACGCGGTCTGATACAGTTATTCTGAACGTTTATTCTGATTAGTTTTATGTGATAGTTATTTTAAAAGTCCCTTTGTGTATCATATTTATTAGTTTTATTTATCTATTGTGTGTAGTTTATGAGACTTGTTTGATAGTCTGATTGTTTGGTAATTTTTCTAATTATCATTTTAGCCATAAATATTTTGATACGAGTTTATCGTGAATTTTATTGCAGTGAAAAGTTGAATAATCTCAATGCAATCCAACCCTCTCATTGTAATTGGCCGAAAATCGTAATTACCCTCAGCCATTGTATATCCTGAGCTTCATACTACTCAAGCATTTCTTTGAGTTCTTTTTACATTTCCTTTGTTTTTGTGGGTCCAAGAAGCTTTCAAATTTCCATCATTAACTTTAATGTAGGAAAGTTCTTTTCTTGGAGAGAACATAACAATTATCCATCTACGTTCTGAGCCAGCCGATGCCGTTATTGCGAACTTTTTGTCGTTTGCTCTTAAAGATGTCGTTATTCAGAAAACAAAAACGACGAGTGTTCGCTATCTGTGTTGCCAGTACTCACTTCCCTTTTGTTATTGGAGTAACTGCCGGAATACCGTTAGAGGTAGGTTTTCGATGGACCATCCAGGTACTAAGCTGTTTCCATGCTAAGTTGTTTCCATGGGGTGGAATATCAAATCAAATTGATGACCAAAAATATTCGTTACGTTTTTAATTTTCCTCGTAAAACTAATGACATTTTTTTGTGAATTGGTGTGCATTTTGTTGGTGTACACTTATCTTTGGTACGCGCACACATTTGACTAACCTAAGTTCCCTGGGAACCTCGTCACTTGATGCGACGAGGTTCCCAGGGCACTTTGATTTGTCAAATACTCAGGTGTTATCAATGACAGCAGTACCTTATCACATGTAGCCAGGCTGGATCACGTTTATCCCGAAGGAACTCAATGTTAGAATTATCTCATCTAGCCTTTGTTATTGTTCTTGTCACTAACAGCTGATATCGCGGGCGTGGAGAAGTATGCTTAGATAACACAGACACTATCGTGCATGTATCTGCAGTTATTATGCTCTGTATTATTTGAACTATTTATTTTGTCATTATTTTTTTGTTAAAAGTTAAGAAAAACTTTATTTTTCTTACGTTGCATACCTGGTGTTTAATTTCCCACTCCCATACACCCCAGCGGTGGTCTGCAGGGCATCACGTAAATAGATAGAACTTCTTTGCCCTACAAAGGATCATTCCCAACTCCCATTTCTTCCGTATTCGTGTTGTCTTCAAGACACATTTAACTCATGGCAATTCCTTTATTCACTTAGATTCTGGTTTTAGGTAAACAAGAATTTGAACGAAATCATTTTTTTTGTTGGTTAAACGTGACGGGAATAATTTGTTTTGTATATCAACACAATGCGCGAATTCATAGGTCATATTTCTTTCATATGTCGTCGCTTGTAGTCCCGAGGCACGGCGCCTTCCTAGATTATGCAAATGGCCGTTTTGCTGAAAAGATCTCGATTGCCTCACCTTGCTAAATGAGCGGCTTTCCTAATTTTCGCTTTAATCATTTGGATAAAATTCCCATTCCTGCTTGCGTGCGCGACGAAGTGGGCTCTACTCATTTGCCTAATTTTTGTTGGAAGTTGGCCATAACTTCATTTCGGCAGGAGAGCATTTCTGTTTTTGCTACGAGACTTTAGGGTCTTCGAAAGAGCTCGGAGGAAGTCGGGCGTGTGAGTTTTCTCCTCTTAGAATTCGAGTGTGCGAAGAGTAGACTGCGCCTGGATCAACATGCCGAGATCCTATTTCCGTCTTTGGAACGCCCGGTAAACCGTTTATGCAGTGCCTTCCCCTCCAGGGGAACTTCTTTCGCCGCTTAAAAGCATTTTGGTATTTAGATATCGATCGCGCGCATGTATGTTGCGCGCGTACGCAAACCTCTCCACCCCCCCCCCCTCCCCCCACTTCCCACGCTCCTCTACTCCAAGTGACGAAGGTATCGGAAGCTATTTCCATGCGCCAAGCCCGACTTCGAGACCATACCCGAACCCAGACCGACCCTTGTGTCATTGATCTTAGTTGGGCCGGGCTTGGATTCAGGTTCAGCTATTTTTTCACCGTAAATCTCGTCCATATGGAAATCCATGCAGCAGACCACTCCTACTTTCTCGATTCAAGAATCAAAATTTAAAACTTAATTATTTATTTATTTCAAAATCAGAATCGCGCCAATTGCATACAATTAAACAAACGACAAAGAAAAACAAATGCTATCATTATAAACTTATCGATAACAAGCGACAACGCCACATTTAAATCTAATTTAAAGTTAAATCTAATGCACCACCCCGTTAGAGTATAGCTTGCACTTTCGTTCTTTTGGGAACGACTTCCAAATAGGCTTCACCTGATGATGATGCACAGCATCCAAACCACGGTCGTGAAATATTAAATCTTTATTGTGGAAGTGTAAAGTTTCTTTTCTTACCCTAATCATTAAAGAATTCCACATAGGTAAATCTAAAACTATTACGTTTTTCCAATAAGACATTGAAACAAAGTAGGACGTCATCAAAGTAATGGAACTGAAGATCTGTTGGTTTCGATGGGTGAGGAAAGAGCGTGGTCATTAGCCCTATGGTTTGTGAAATTCACACATTCAGGGTCACGCGGAGACCATTCCTTTTGCCTGTGCCATCATTCGGTTTACCTCAAAGGTGTAGTAGCCACAATAGCCTCACCCCTTGGATGGTGCCAAGTCCCTAGGCATAACACGGAATTTGAAATCAGGGCCCTCCGGTCGGTATCCAATCTCGTCGCTCGCTGAGATACCAGTCCGCTAAAGTAAAAGGTACACTCACAGTTTTTTTATCAAGACTTAGTGGAACGTCATAGCGTACTCAATAAAAGGACCCGTAAAGCCCCAACGGAACCAATTCATTTTCCGCTTGGATCTTGACTTCTAAAAAAAAAAGATGCATTGGGCCTTTTTGGGAAAGACTTCTCCCGTAGTAAAATTTTATTGAAAATCGTATATTATTCAGGGTAAAATATATCATGTCCTATATCTTCTGTAGTTTATTTCGCCAAGTTACGGACACCTCGAGTGGGTTTTATTTTCGGGCATAAAATAAAGGGAGCCGGACAAAAGCTCGGGATGTGATCCCACCACGTCGATTAGAGGAGTCTCGTCGGGACTCCGATTCGAAAACAACCAGTTGGCGGACGGGAAGGGAGAGAAAACTGTTGCGGGTTGGCGTTATGGGCTTATGACGTAGGTTTTGAAGACGCAACGACCTCCTGGGTAACGATCGCATCCTCCCCTCTCCTCTTTAAAAAATACCTCCTCCCTCCCTCCCTCCCATTCCTCTCAAACCCGCTTTCCTTCCCACTACCCGCCTCTTTTTTCCGCCACCCACCCTGCACGATGCTCCTCTCTCTCCCTTCCCCCCCCCGCACCCTCTCCTCCCTCACTCCTTCCCTCCCCCACCCCACTTCGCCACCTCCTCGGTCTGGTTCGTAACAAGAGGGGGTGAGGTGCACCGGGGGGGGGATCTCGATCGAAGAGGCGAAGTATATCGCGACCTACTTCTGCTCCTTTCTTCATCTTTCTCTTCTTCCCTCTAATTTCCTCCATCTCCCCTTTTGACCCTTCTCCTCCTGCAGGAGAGCTCGGAGCGTGTCGCGCGGGAGGGGAAGGGTGGGAATTATTGCCAATTTAGCGGTTATACGTTTTTAAAAATATTTTCCGTCTCCTACCTCCCTCATCTTCCTCTCCCCCCCCCCCCCCCCCCCAAATCATTTCCCACAATGACTGCTGCGAGCGATAAATAAGTTTCCTAGCTTCGTGGCGTCGATCGTCATTTCGCTAGCTTCCTTCTTTTTTTTCTTTTTTTTTTAATCTTTTCAGTTCGCAGCCTTTTCAAACAATCTCGAATATCCAGTGCATTAATGGAATGCGTCAGAGGATTTCGCGGCCAATAAAGCGCGGTCGGCGTTCTCGTTTTAATTCATCGACGGCGTCAACCGTCGCGGGGAATTCTTTTCATCGAGGAGGGAACGGGATGGGGTCAGGCTTTCGCTCCCTGGCCGCTGTCGGGGCGGTGAATGTCTAGTTTTAGCGTGCCAGCAAGGGGAAGGAATGTGGGAAATCATTTTCAGTCCAAATCGTTTCCACGGACATCGTCGAAATTATGTTTTACCCCACCGACTCTTGGATTATTTTTTTTTCTTTCGTCAGCGGCGGTAACGAGGGGCGATCAGATTTCGTTTCAACAGGGTGGTCGCAAAATTTTTGGCACTCGTTCGGTGCGCTATTCATTTGCTTTGCGCCACAGCCACCATTCAACGTCGGTACGCGTGGGATGGAGAGGGTTCGTCGCCCCCTAGCACGAGCCCTGATTGCGTATTTGGGGGTCGCGTCTGTCGGCCAGCCAGAGGATATTGTGTAAAGGTCCTCGGAATTTGTTGGCCAATTCCGTTTGAAGATATTGTCTTGTCCGTATGTGTGTTTGCCCGGACAGAGTCATCGCATTCAATAATGAAAACACTGATTGTGCTTTGAACTATTTCTCCCCGCCCCCAACAATCACCACATCTTGCGACCCTTTGGAAGGCTTAGCTTACGAATAAAGATTACAAGACACCGACTTCTTATGGCTGTAGTAACCCTTAAGTTTGGCGAATTTTGCAGGTGAATGAAGGTAGCGGTAAGTATAAATTGGCTTTGCTCCATATTAAGAATTATCTATGGAGAAATGGACGGGGAGTGTAGGAGTGTTGAGACTTGTATCCCTTAGAAAACCATCATCCCCTTAAAATAAGAAAGGGGTCACGGAAGTCGAGCAAATCAAAAGAATAAAACAGCCTGGCGTTTTGAGATATTTCCCAAAACTCTGAAATCATTTCGGAGGTCATGGATAAAAAAATAATTTTATAGTCTCAATAACTCATTTCAACGTTTTTTAGCCATTTTTTCATTTATTCAAATTATACGCCTGGTCATTAAAACAATAATTGTCGTTTTTGTTTTTATCTAATTTACGCATGTATGTGCGAGTATGCATATGGCTTTCACTTGATCTAATGAGCTCAGTCCTGTGGTCATTTACTTACCCCGACTTGTCGCCCATTCACCCTGAATTTTCCCTGATTAAATATTCTCAGATTGAAAATATCATCAAAGGATTCAGTTTCGGGATAAATTTCAAATAGCGCATACCTTTGTTGCAAGAATGTCTCTCAGGTCTTCGTCCAAGGCTTCCTTTGGTATAAATACGCAATACTGACACAATATTCAAATAGATAAAACGATGAATTAGTAAACATCCTATGCTTACAATAGAATTCGAGAGTCATTTCTCAATTATTACAATTTATTCATTAAGATGATCCCGAGCGCATAGAAATATTTTTCCTCTTCATAAGAACTGTTTATTAAAGCTTTTGCAACAGTCGTCCATGATCATTTTTCGGCCCCGCAGGAAATTGTAATAGAAGATTAAGGCTTTCATGAGTGAAGCTTTCATTTTTTTATTCACGAGATGACTTATACCTGTATATACTGGTTTGTGCCGAGGGAGTACGTGATGTTACGGGTGTTTTTATGCTTCATGTGTATGTGCGAGGTCAGTCGTTTTATATTTTTGTGTGCCGCGGGACTTGAGTGAGTGCATTAGGTGCACCGTAGAGGTGAAAAGGCTGGTAATCAACGGGCTGTCAAGTATGATGTTCCCATGAGTCGTACTTTCAAACCCCTTCCGCGTGGCTATTTAGTCAAACAGCTTAGACTTATTGTAATGGAAGTGTCCCGAAATTACCGTTTTTTTTTGGGGATACTAACGTAACTTTCCAATAGTTATGCCATTTCATGTTTTATTTATGCAATGGCTTTGCGAATTATAGGTTACAATTTCATGTTTATTACTCGTGTCAACACTATATGGCAGGCAATAAACCGTATCATATCTCTTTCAAGAGACGAAGTTTATTGAATGGTTGCAGTCGTCGAAGATTTTTACAAATTTTATAGAAGTAATTTTATTTCACGAGGTCTTGAAGAAAGTAAAAATATTACTTGGGTAACGATGTTTTCATAAATGCTCGTGCTAGTGTGCTGTCACCAGAGTCGGGGAGATATTTCGATTCCGAGGATCATGAATAAAAAAAAAATCTACGCAGCTCCTCTTATTGTATCACCTGCCACTTAATATCACACTGGAACGCCAGATGTCAACATGGGATGAAAAGGGTGCGGCGCCTCCTTAAATATTAAATCGATGCTACATTGAGCGTATTAGTGTCACAAGGTGGCAGGAGGACTTTGAGAGAGAGGCCGAACATAGTTCTGAGGGGGAGACGGGGTCGGCACGGGGATGCGGTGAGGGTGCGAACATGGGTGGATTTGTGGGGGGATAAAGGAGATTTGCCAAGCGGGATAGGCGAGGGTCGGAGAAGCAGAAGGAAGGTGAGGAGGGAAAACGGGTTGTTTTTGCTTTCGCGCTATCGATCACACGGTGTTTAATATTTTTTTGCGGGCGTCCTCGCCGTGTCCGGCCAACGGGGATGGGCCAAAAGAGTGCCAATAGCGATTTTGCGGAAGCTCAAAATCCTCGTCGGTGTTGGTCGGTCTCCTGGTCTTTATTCCTTTCAAAGGGGGTATGAGCCACGAAGCACTGCCGAATTTGGTGAGTTGAGAAAACATGCGGGTTTTATAGTCGCCGGTGAAATTGCCAAAGGTCAACATCCCAGTCCAACGTACTTTCCTGTTGGTATCCACGTATATCTATTTGTTGACTTTGGTGAAGGAACTGCTGGACAAAAAGTGTTACTTTTAGAGAAATTGATGGGAATTCCCTGTTTTTTTTTGGGCCAGAGAGTAACTTGAATCGATCCAACTACCACTTTGAGTAGATGTTATCGGAAGAACCGCGGCTTAAACCTTTCGACGGTTCCGTCACTGTAGCCTCAAGTCCCCAAACGGAAACAGGTAGAGTACGTGCACGTACGTATTGATCCAACCTTCATCACCGTTCTTATCTTAGGCATTGATTTCTTCGCTTCTATTTCCTGCAGGAGGGTATCTTTTTGTAGGTTATGGGCTGATTTCACGTCTTAATAGGCTATTTTCTTTCGTTCCGGGTCATGTACGAGTCGGAATTGGCTGTTTAATTAATAAAATTAACTACTAAATAAAAGTGAAAGCAGATGTGTGGGATAGCTATGGTAAGTTATGATGATCAAGGCTTGTCGTACAAAAAATTAGGACATTCAAAGAAAACGGTTGGGGTTGATATTTTATCTTTCACTCATGTCAGAACGGTGCCAATCTTTTATTGCTCAGTTAATCAATTATAAAAGTATATTTTCCACTTTTACGATCGACGATTTGGGAAAAGGTAGTGAAAAGCGTGAATTTTTGTGTAAAACCACTCTCACTGTATTCTCCTTATACTTTTTCTTGGTTACCATATCATTATATAGCATTGCACCTGTACGAAATTGGAAATAAAGGTCTCAAAGGCCAGTGCGCCTATTGCCGGAATGTGTGAGCTGAGCAAACGAACGGATGTAGCCCCGCCTGCTTGTTTGGTATGCACTCTGACATTATGTACAGATTATTGAGTCCGTCATAACCCCGTTGTTCCAGATGCTTTGATCGGTTGAAATGCGAAGGCAATGATGGAGTAGGCCTTTGAGTAAACCGAGTAATTTTTTTTCCGCAGCGGGAAACACGATGTCGAAAGTACGTGCTAACCCCTTTTTTCCTCGTGCTTGCGTGTACTTTAAACCAGCAATTTCCCTTTGGATCCGCCGGGCTCGACCATTTCTCATTCGTCTTCGTACTTTCTGGCAGTAAATGGAGTTTCTAGAAGCTCTTTCGATGGTATTCTTAACATTCGTCATCCACCACACCACCCCCCCTTTTACCACCCAACCACCATGCGGGAACAACGAACTGATTCACAGTGGAAGGGTACGCTCAAACCTTCGACGAGGAACGAAAGAGTGAATTTTACGCCTTAACTTAAAAAGAATAGCGCTTCCTGAACTTAAAGTAGAAGTCGGACGGTGGATGATTTCATGGAAATTCTATCGATATCCAATCCCCGCCCTTAAACAAAGGGAGTTCAGCTCATAAATCTGGTCCAGCAAGTAGTTAGTGAATGAGGACCGTAGCGAAATTCGCCCCCATTGTTTGCTCTCTCTCTCTCTCTCTTCGCTCCCACTCTTCAGCCTAGGCAAGATGCCGCTGATGCGCTCTGTTAATATCAAGTCTGGATTCATGCTTAAGGGTATAAAGAGCTTTAACAGGGTTTTAGTCGCATTATTAAATTTTACTGGGTCGATTACATACGGTTGCAAACAGCTCTTTCTGACACGCTGGTTTAGTAGGCATGGTTAAGCAATTCCATTTGCTGTTATTCATTTTCAATGGTTTTAATTTGTTATATTTTTATTTCAAAAGTAATGTTAAAATTTGGATTTGAATTCCGAATTGACGAGATGCACCATGTTTATTTTTTGCAAACGCTACGTTTGAGTAGATTTCATCCTTTGTTGGAGCTTTGTAACAAAAACATTTGGTAACGTAATTATTAATGCTCGTAAATTGTTCAAGTGTACTCTTCAGAATATGTACATTTTCATTGAGGAATTTTTCTCAACATCGTAACTTTTTATCTATTTATTCTCTAAAGGAGCAAATCAAAATATTCGACGGTGTTCCACAAATGAAGCAGTGGAATAAATAAATTTTAATTCTTAGACAACCGGTGATCATTTATTACAAACTATTGCTATTTAGTTAAGTCATTGGTCTTCTCTTGAGTTACCACATCCAATTCCACAGCTTAATCGTCCATAATCAATCTCCCCAATAATAAGAGTCAAACTACAAAATTTAGATTGAAATGTCATGATCCTTCTGTAGCTTAGGTAGGTATTCATTAATGAGACTTTTCCATGTAAGTACTAGTTGTGCCAAATGCACTTCATCTCTGGGGTCCGTCCATAGTTCAAATGAGAGATTAATGATGGTTACTCATCGGCCGTATGTCGATTTAACATCCATAAGCTCCTTACGTCATATCCCCCTCTCCTCGTTATTTCTCACTGAGTGGCACAAGGCTGTCGTCGGGCCAGCACGTCGGCGTTCGCGTCCTGAACCTCATTCAACCTGGCTCCAATAGCTGAGACATCGACTGTGAGAGCCGAGGGATAAGCGGGGGACGGGAAGGGACCCGGGGTCGCCGAGATTACCTGCATCCCTGCAGCCGATGCTTCGGCAAAGCTTAAGGAACGCTTGAGTTATACCCGACACACTGCGCTCTTGTGAAAGACCTATGTAATACGCGGTTCAACGTTTGCCTTGAAAATAAAATAAATTATTTTGTATTTTTTTGTGATAAAAATATGTTTGCTTCATAGCCTCCGATTCATTATACATGCCCTTTTGTCAAAACAATCACGTATTTTTATTGTAAAAACTATCAAAACACGTTTAAAGAACCTTTGTAGACATTGGCCTTGAAGATTTATAGGAATATAAAAAATCTTTATACATATTAAGGTAAGAACATAAAAATCACTATCGAAATTTTCCAATCCAAATCTCGTTATTTGTAATAATAATTTGTAATGGTATAGGATTCAGTTTGCCATCGGCAGGATTTTCAGAATTAAACTTACTGAATTTCGTTGATGTGTAATCCAAGTTACAAAAATATATAAAAACAAGATTTGGTCGCCTATGGTTAAATCTAATAATGATAGACTTAAGAATGAGTCATAAAAATGAATAATAATTGTGAAAAAGTGCCTGAAAAAAATGAGACGCTGACCTAAGGAAAATATATTTAGGCGCCTATGAAGAAACAGATCTGGTGCCGCGTCACACCGATAAACGAGATCACAGGGAGGAATTTGAGGGAAATCGACTGCTGAACCGATCGCTGTGATAATTTATTTTACTGCCCCACAATTTGAGGCCTCGTCTATAGAGGACGTAACTTAGGACGATTTGTACTTGCTTAATGGTGCTAATCACCAATCATCAATTATTCAAGTGGCCGGTGGCCTTAAATCCCCTGCCACGCGCCCTCAGGATGGCGTGCAGGGTAAGATGTTGATGTTTTGCCTCTCCTCCGCGTTTTTATCACCATATCCATCTTTTCTTCCCTCACCCCCATTACTACTCTTCCTTTTTTCCTCTCTCTACCCCTCCCCTTACCCACCTTTTTCCCTCTCCATTGGCGATTCACGGGTCAACGGCTTCCCACCAGCACGGCGGACTTAACGCGGTACTAGTATACATAAAAACATTCACGCGGCCGGCGTGCCTATTTTCCTTGTGGCACTCCAGATTTTCCATGTCTCGTGTGTGAGGCCAACAGCGCAAGGTGAGGGAGGCGGTTGGACGGTGAGAGCTAACAGCTGCTTCCCTTTTTCACTCCGTTCCCTCCCCTTCCACTCTCCTTCCTCCTCACTCCTACTCCGCCCTCCACAAAGCTCCGATTCTGCTTACTTCCTGGTCAGTGGAGTGTGTGACTTCGGGGCGTTGCTCGAATTTTGACCACCGCCCTGCGATGTGAATGAGGTGTAAACTGGAAAGATGTCGATGTCGTTCGAGCCAATTTTTTTGCCGGTCGATATTATTAATTTTACGTAGAATCGTAGCGTAGTCCGACGGTATAATTGGTGTTTCAGACGGAAGCAAGGGCTAAGCACAGCGACGCGTCTAAGCTCTGCCAAATTCGACGCGAAATTATCAAGATGAGAACAGTAGAAAATATAACATTGTACAAATCGAACTTCCCTGATGTCGTCAATCAATCAATGAATAGTTTCTCCAATGAGCTGGTCGCCTAGCGCTCTCTACTGTTCTCCCATGACGTGGGCGCACGGTTTGAGACGCATAAACGCGCATCGGATCATCGACTTCGCAATGTGCAATACATATCCGTCGCTGCACGTCGCCTACCCGGGTGGTTCCTCATCGCGTATCGTAATCGGCTGAAAACACCCGACTCAGTCCACCCCGTATCGCTCTAGCTCTACGTCTATCGCCGTCTCGCTCGACCCTGCGTCGTGTCCATCCTTTCTCTACCCTTTCTCACTCTCTTTACTCCCCTAATCTCGTTCGTTTGCGCTGCACTGGGAAGAGAGCATGGGGATGTTGGAGCCTTGTAACGCAGGCATCGGGCGTCGAGGCAGGTGGTTTCTCGCGTATCTCCCGTAGTCGCGTAGCAACAGCCCCGTCCACTCGCGCAGCGGTTCTTAACCTTTTGGTCACCGCGCTTCCCTCGAAAGGTATCTCCCATACATCTTCTCCCCCTCTTTGGAAATCAATTAGCTGGTCAAGACGTTTCCAGTGAGAATTTGGAGTCAGTAAATACATTATGTCTCCTCACAAGTCCCCTGGGGGGGCCATCACTATAGGCTAAAACTCTTTCTATTGGGCCGATTTCTTGTGTTGATGACCGAGGCTCGCTCCATGTTATACATTTATTTCGATGTATTTTTTACCGGTGATCATTCGACGTCTTCAGGTCTGAAGACGTCGAATGATCACCAGTAGAAAATAGTCGACATGTTCAGACCTGAAGATGTCCACTGTTCGACGAAATCGTTCTTGTATATAAATTTATATTTAATATACACACAAAGGTTTTATCCTAATCATTACGAGGTTTCACAAAATTGAGCCTGTAACCATCGAATTCATATTTTTCACGCATTCAAAGACGCATATACTCTTACTCATTTCTATACATATCTCAGCCACGCATAGGTTGAAAATCACTTATGTTGAAGGGAAATCAGCAGCCAAAGATATGCACAGATTTAAAATAATCTGCCTACCCGTCCTCTCCTATCCATGTTTTGCGTGACATCTATTAACTTTCTGTACGCTACCAGGTCAAATGCATACTCGAAATCTCCAGAGAAATCATAAACACCACGATTACATTCTGCATACATTTTTTTAAACGATTTCAATAATGCTATGTGATGATACGCACTTCTCCCCTTTTTTAAACTATAACTTTTATATGCTTTAGTAATCATGTGCCACCTTATCCATCATTTTCTTGAAGGTAATAATTACTGCCGTTGCTGCATGCGAAATGTTCGTATTGTCCTCACATCCGCTCATTTTTCCCCTTTTGGGATGGGAGTTGATAATTTTAATGATACGTGTGTTCTTCTCCGTTATTTGTTTTCTTTGTATCTCGGTGGGGTGCTATCAACCTCCACCTCGTCAGTAGTCCACTCTCTTCTTCCCCTGACAGTTGAAAATTGCACGCTTGGAATTCGAAAAAGGCATAAACGTTTTCCGTCTTGTTTCTTTTCGTAGGAAGTAATCATTTTGGGGGAACCGGTCCTTCAATCTCCTAACCTCATCCTGCGTTTTTCGGCAAGTTTATACCGGGATGAAAAATACTTGGGGAACGTTTAAATGAATCAAGCCGCTGCTCATTCGACTGTTGAATGGGAAGGGGCAGCTGAGCAATAAAAAGGGAAACTTAGGGCATCCGAATCTAATTGATTAATCCCAATGATGGGGTATTGTTGGGATTAAATTGCGATACTGAAATATACACTACGTCATTAGGCGTACCTCTACATCATGATGTAGATATATATATATATATATATATATATATATATATATATATATATATATATATATATATATACACCTGTCAGGAGAAATGCTTTTCTAGTGGAAAACCACAAAAACTCTTTCTTTCATTACGAGCCAATTCCGTCTGACCTATCAGTGCTCATAGGTCAGCCATCCACGTCAAATCACTGTAATCGCCGCTATACGATGGTGCATATTGACTAGTGTTTGAGCAATTTTTTGAGGTTGACACCCAATTTCGTGACTCTTCACCATCGAGTATGAAATAAATGCCCGTCGGGTGTTTAAAAGTGTTTCCTGGGTCCCTCAAAACTGTCCCGACCGTGCTCATTTCTGGCAGTCGTCCTATGGTGCTCCCAGCAGTAGTAGTAGTGGAGGCTTTTTGTGGTGTGGTTGGTGCGGGAGGGGTGCGAGGTGCGGGACGGATGGTTAATAAGGGTTTTATTAGATTGCGGGATTGGACGGATATGGTGGGAGAGGTCGTGTGACCGGTTTTTGCCCACAGCCAGCGAGAGCATCGGGGCGTGCCCCCGATTCCGTTAGGACTCACTGCACCGTCTCGTTATGGATTTCCGTTCGACGTAGTTCACCCGATGAGTATATCATTTTCAAATGTCACAAAGTTTTTATCCCACTCCGAACGAATCTGTAGGAAGCAGCGCGAGGTCTCTCAGTGAGGAATGGAATGGGCACGGAATGAGATAGCAAGTCATTGATCATTCTCATTCGAGGAGAAATATTTTTACTGATTCTGAATATTCGCGTGACGTTTTCTTGCTCGTGGATGAGTGATGCATTTTGTCAAATCGTCTGACGTTAAAGAAGTAGATATATCGATGAATCGCGATGCAAGCGAAAAAGATTTTTTTTTAACTTAGAGGTCTTTGTTTAGTGGAAGTCGGTCTTGGTGACTAATACAATTGCAAATTACTCTTGTCATATTTTGCGGGGTGATCTGTCAAGAACCAAGAATGAATAAATGTGTGAGTCTTTTATCGTTACGCTTTGCGTCTTTAAGGATTACCGTAAATCCTTCATCAATCGGGGTTTAGGCGCTTAAAAAGTATCGAGTTTGAAAAGAATATGTTGCCTTACTTTTTTAAATAAAATTATTCTGGATTGTAATTGTTAAACTAAACGAAAATTATATGAATTTATCAACAAAGTCCATAGAAATGTAACTTAACTAAATAATTTATATACATGTATATCGTTTAGATGCATACACACGTGTTTGTGTGTATATATATATACACACACACACACCTGTATCATTGATATGATATGAGGTCGACGGGTGGTTAATCGCCTAGCCAAAAGGTTAAGTGAATTACAGTGAGTGAGTTAGACGTGAAATAAAAACCTCGAATTAAAACATTTTCGTATGTAAATATATGCTGCAACCTTATTGCCTCAGAATCTGTACTCGGAGAAAAAGCAGTTGTCGAGGGAGTTCTGTATTACATCCCCTGGGCAACTTGGGCGAACGAAAAATGTAAAATTCCTGGATAATTCTATCACTCACCAGGCAGAATTCCCTCCGGCGAAACTTGATGTTTTCGCTCTTGTTTTTTGTGAACTAACTTGAGTTCACAAGAAGGTGTAGTACTTTTCCCTCTCTCTTTTCCCCTCTCTCTCTCTCTCTCTTCGAAGACTGAATGCGAGTGGCCGAGTGTGTGTGTGTGTGCGAGTTTGCCGGGTCGATGCAACGGTGTGGGACGGGAGCGAGGGCCGTGGATGAGGGGGCGAGGGACTCCGCCATATGACGAAGAATCAACGCCACGTTGAAATTTTTTCCACACCGACCGGGTCGATACGGAGAGTTTTGATTAACCGATATATCGGAGGAAGTCGATACGGAGAGTTTTTCATTAACCGATACATCGGAGGAGGTCGATAGTTATCGTGAATATGACGATATGAACGATATTTAAGTAAAAGTGAGGGAATTGATGCGGCGTTAATATTTTTAGTGATTCGTAGAGAAATTTAGACGTAATTTGAATGAATATTTGTGAAATTATAAAAAAAAATCGTTAATTTTTCGGCTCTCGTAGGTTTGCCACTTCCACTTATCACACGTAATCCGTAAGAGACCATTCGTCTTGTTAAGGGAGGCGATTCTGGGGAAAGGAACGATATTTTTGTAACGGCGATATCAACGTTTTAACGGATTCGGCTATAACGGCGAAATATTCCAAATATGTTCCATGTGCAGAGTACGCCGTGTATGGTCGGTAACGCTCAATACCCCCCGAAAGTTATCGTCATGCCCATAATTATAATAATTATTATTTTAAGGATTCATATGAACATGTCGCCCCCTCGATATTTATTTTATATCAACTGTCAATATTAGAGATCATGTCTTACATGATGTTGATGCCCCCATATCCCTCCCGACAACTTCCACTCCTCCCTGACTCCCCGCCCTCCTTTTAGTTCGGGTGGGCGTTTCCTTCGTTTCCAGCAGCCCGGTAGCCCTGCTCTCCATTGTGGGGAGGGTGGCGATGTGGGGGATGAAAGGGTTGGTTGGGGCGAGGGTTCGAGCGAGAGAGGGCGGGGAAAGCTCCACCTACTCAGGCTCCCGTGGGCACCCTCCGAAGTTCATCAGCGCTGCCGTAATCGCTCTGTCCGTCGGCCCACACAACACCCAGCCATCTCTCTCTCTCTCTCTACCTCCTTCTCTGTGCCTCTCTCTCTTCCTCGCCCGCCCATAAGAATGGCTAAGAACCGATCAAAGAAGAGAAAAAGCTGCCTTCAAATTCAAAATGGCTAAGAGTGGTGGAAAATATTATTTCTATGCAAGCATAGAATAATTATGACGCATGTGCCAAACGCGAAAAGTGAAACGGCTAAATTAACTTCTATCCCATAATAAGTAAAATTTAAACCTTTTCTAATGCCGCTTTTCCTTGGTAAATCCTGTTTATTGTTTCCTCCTCTTGCAGCTACCATATGAGCTAATTGCACCACCAAGGTGGGTGCTTAAAAGATTTTACCTAATCGTTCTAATCAAATATAAACATCTCCATCCTCTTTAAAATTTTTATTTTACATTTGTTCTCATGAAACCAAAAATGGTATCTTACCGAGATAGTTTAATCAGAAATTGTGGATTAAAAATTAATTGAAAGAATATATCTTTGCCATCTATTACCGAGCTCTACAATTAATGGGGATTGAGTGAAATGACATTAGTTTAATTGCTACTTTTGTTTTCTGTGTGGGTAGCAAATGCAAGAATTTACGGCCCTGTTAATTTGTCCGTCAATGAAGTAATAAACTTGATTGCTTTATTGTGCATACATCATTTTGGGTGTTGTGAACGTTGGACATAATTGTAAGAAATCGTTCGTGCTCAACAAGGTACGATTTGTTCTTCTTGAAGGGAATATCACTGCGATTTCAGAGAAGGATATCACTGCAAAGACCATGGTTACATCGCATTCAGCCCATCATCCTCAGTCACGTGATTATACTCAGCTACTGCATGACTATGGTCTTTTTCGTTTAAATTTAATGAGGAATTGCTGGGGACTTGCAGTATATTCTTCTCTGAATTTCCAACTTCTCTTTTTGACAATTTCGGCGGTAAAATTCACGGCGGAATCGAATACTTACTGCTGCATTTGAAAAAAAAATCGGCAATTTTTTTGGGTGGTTTCCCACAAAACGGCTCCAATCCTTCCTTCCTCGTTGAGCGGGATCGTTGATTTATTTTTTACGTTCGCTCCTCGGGCGGACCCCGATCGGAAATGAAGATTTTTCACCGCCAGAGGAGATTACGGAAGAAGATCTGGGCCGAAGGGGGCGGAAGGGAGGGAAGGGAGGGAGAGAGAGCGTTCGAGTGCGCCCCCGTTCCAGCGAAGCCCTTCAGAATGGTATGATGATGATTGCCTTTGCTTTTTGCTGTGGCCCCTCACTGTGCGAGAGATAAACATCCGCGGATGTAGTAATTGTTCTTTTTGCTCGGGCGTATTCACGAGCACTGTGGCTAATACATTGCGTGGACGTTGGTGCATCGATCAGTTAGGTTGTTGGACTTCATGTGTACGCTTAGGTTTTTTTTCGTTTAATCTTCAGTGGCTCTTCCGCCCTAAGCGAGGCCCGAGCGTCGCGGCATTCGCAATCGCGCACGCGTACGTACTTCGCCGACGGTCGCGAAACCTTATTAGTGTGTTTTCAGCCACGCCTCCTCGCGTCCTCACACTCCCTCCGCTGTTGAGTTGGCGGCGGTCGATTTGTAAATATTCCTCGGGAGCTTATATGCTCAAGTTAACTCAACAGCGTAAAAGCTTTCACAGTGAAAATTAGCCGCCGTCTCTCGATATCTCTGTTTGAATCAGCGCCCTGCCATTATCGAGACTGGTGGTGAATGTTTAAGTGATCGACGATAGCCTTCGTGCACGATGCATTCGGGTAAGCGTGGGTTTTCTTTCTCTATTCGCCTGTCATTCTTTCATCTGCGACGACATGATATCCTGCAATCCACAGCTAGGGTTTGTGGCAGGGAGTGATTTCACCCAGAGTATCGGTTGGGACCAAGGGGGGACCCCCGTCTCCCATATCCTTCAGACGCCTTTATTAATTATATAGGTGGATATTACAGGTCCTCTTTTTGGTTCCAGTATTTTTTTTAATTTACGAGCGCTCAATAGCAGCATTAACCTCATTTAAACAAAACTGTTGGATTTCAAACCTAAACTAACTTTAGAACTCCCCGGGATAACGACCCCGGATCCGCTCCTGTTCGCAACAGGCAGGAAAAGTCAAAACTAAAAGTTGTTTGAATGTTGGTAACTAATAAAGACGTTAAATAATTCTAATGATGAAAATAATTCGTTAATCAGTTTACGTGCACTAAGGTAGTAGATACGCCAATTGTACAATTGGGGTATCTACGTGAACTGTTACTAAGGGAAACAATATGGTAAGAGTTACATGAAATAGGTAGTCAACCACACACTAGGCTCCTTAGCGTAATAAAAATTGCATCCGTAGCGTGGTAGTTTAAATCCCTCCGACCTCATTGTCATGTGTATCCAACCGACAGGGCTAATAGCGCATTTTCTACATCACCACAAAAAAACCTACTGCCAATTTTTGCGAGATAAATGATCATATGTGAGATTTTTTAAAGTTTTAACTTCCCGTGATGCACTTTCTGAACAATTTTAAAAGTGGAAATTACAGTCGAGACATCTGGTCTTGTTCGGTTTCCGTGGGAAAAAGTTAACGTAAATGTACAAAAACGATAGTAAGATTTATGTTTGCGATAAGTGTGCGTATACACGCTCATATCTTTATTTATTTGTTATTTATTTCATATATTCTCGGATTATTCCGCGACAAAGACGAAAATCCAGCCGCGGTCTCTTTCAGAAAAATGTCGCGTCCGTGTGGAACAGGGAGAGGTCCCATCGAGAAAGGTAAAGGGAGAATCAACCAGTCCAGTGGAAAATCCCGCGAAGTCAAAATGACGGTAATACTGTCTGAACCGAAAATATTTCACCATTTTTTTCCGCGGCTTTCAACCTCTCTGTTTCAAATCCGCCGTGTCAAGAGCGTTTGCCGCTGGTGTTAAAAAATATCACGTTAGCAGCCGTAAGCTCTTGGGGTAATTTGGCGTCCTTTCTTTATTATAACCCCCTCCTCTCTTCTCCCCGCCGAGTCTCGAGGTTGTTTCTTGATTCTACACTTTCAGGATAAAGAAGAGCAGCAGCCCACTCTTTTTCGGTCCGTCTCATTTGTGGGGAGGGAAGTGAATGTGAAATGTGTCCTTCCCCCCTCTACTGTGTGTGTGTGTGCGTGTGTCTCCAGATGCGACCTTTTTGCGGCCAATTTGCGTGTTCCCGCCCGTCTCCTTTCTCTCGCCTCCCCTCCGTCCCCCTCAACAACGCCCTCCCTCCCATTCCCTAAGTGTTCCTCCTCCGCCGTTGAGAGTGTTCCTTTCTTCCACCAACCTGAGTGGGTCGCAGGTGTTCGGTAGTCGTGAAGAGAGACGGGGAGAATGGGGGGGGGAAATAGGGAGACGTCTGTAGCGTTCTCAAGCCGTTCTTTCAACAAAATAAAAAGAACGGTCGACTCCAATGTGCTTTGTGGTGCCCGTCTTTTGAGTGCGTCGGGCGAAGAACGTAATTGCGTTTCCATTCTCCTTTCCCCCTGATTGTTTCTCGGTCTCAAGTTCTTTTTTTAATTAACCGTCGCGGGCGTCAACACATGCTTCGCGACACCTTTGCCTCAAAAAAATTAAATGTCGCTTATTTTAATATTTTAACCGTAATGAGGAGTAAAAATGTATGTTCGACGATGTAAAATTTTGGAGAAGTACAAATCATTCGTGTTAACCGCTGACACGTAGTGAATAATTTTTAAATGCCGTATTACGCTTTTATGCGTGACCACGGCGAGAATTTGAAGGAAATTGACTGCCGGTCCGATCGATATAAGGAATCATTTCCTAACCCTCTCAATGAGCACTGCCGTGACCAGAACGGCGAGAAATATGTACAGCTTAGGACGGTTTTAACTTCCCGAATGATTATTAATCACCAATTGCTCCAATGGAGGGTGACCTTATACCCCTTGCCACACACACACACACCCTCTTGGTTGTCCGTAGGGTAAGATAGTAGATGTAGATAAAATCTGCCATTCGGATTTCTCCGTTGGAAGTTTCTGACAGCGGTTGTTTTGCATTCGCGATCTCTTATTTCTTTTTAATCGAGACAGTCGTATCGCAGAGCTCGCAGCTGGCGTAAGGGGAGGAAGAGATAGGACTGAATTTGAACATGAGAAAAAATAAACGAGGCCGTTTTCAAATGAGCCGACCGACCGCCGGCGAAATGAAAGAACCGGCGCTGCGAATGTGTGGCATCTCGACTTGGCCACTTCAGACGAACACGTGGCACGTGGCCAGGGGATCTTCGCGTCGAATGTTTCAATCGGGGTATTGCGCCCTTTCGTGTCCTATCAGCGGGAAGGCACGCACGCCTCCTTGAGAAACTTGGCTAGGAAGCCAGGAGTGGTGTCGAGGTATCGTAGTCGAGATATCTTAGTCGAGATATCGGGCACAATCGCTCGACAAACATTCATATCTACCACATAATTTCTTGTCCTTCCGTACACGATTTCGATGATGTCACATGGGGGAGGGTGATATCTTCTGGACCTGATCTCTCCCAAGAAGGATGCGACGTGCTCCGTCGGGGTATTCTTTGTAGATGGAACCGTCCTGTCTTTCATCTGAGTCTTTTATGCTCTTGATTCATCTCCAGGAAGGCGGGCAATCCCCGAAAATGGTCCCGCTCGGTCGTTCGCCGAATAGTAGCCGGGGAGAGATGCTTCTTCTCCCCTCCCTCTTTCCCTCTTGAAGTGGGAGACGGGGGGAGGTATCCGTGGGCTTACTATGCATTATTCTGCCGTTTCGCTTTCCTCCAATCGATGGTGATGAATTTCCTCTCAGGAACGAGGTAGACCGGGAGGAGAGAGCAAGGACGTGGGGTTGGCTAGCGATTTTGTTACGTGCGTAAACATGTGTGCAATTTGGAACTAGTGGATTGTAATTATATCTGTGTTAAATCGAGAAGGAATAATCTGCGCAATCAAATTCAAAAGTTGTTATTTTCCATAGCAAAGCGAGATGATCAGCTGCGATGAATATTGTTTTAATTAAATGGAGGCACCAGAGAACTAGAAATAGAATGTTGTGAAACTCAAGATCGGTGAACGATTCGGGATCAGAGGAGGCCCCTTCGTCAGTGGAAAAGGAGATTGAATTAATTTTCCTAAAATGCGCACAGATGCGTGTATGCACACAAGAACGTCCATATATTTTCATATAATTATACATTTATTTATTTATTTGATATGCGTAAATTTCAGTGGAAAGGGGATAATTAGTTTAGTAATGTTTTTTTCGCAGGACCAATTTAAAGGAAATAGAATATGATGTAAAATTTCAAGATAAACATATTCGAGTTCTTTGATGCCTTTGCCTATGTTAAACGTTTAGGATATGCTTGGAAGTTGACCCTTTTTCAATGTTTCATTTCTAAATGTTCATGAGGTTTTGATTGTCGTTTTCTGACCAATCGTGGGTCAGTGTTTTTTGAGGAAAGGCTAATCACACGGTTTTCATTCAATCTCCCATTGAAAAGTTCTGTTGTCCTTGAAATAAAGAGCGAACACAAAGAGCGGTAGAAAGGAAAATGTATGCATTTTACATTTTTATGAGTCGTGTAAGTTTAAACTGAGATATTGCTTTTAAGAAAATTGTTAAAAACAGCTGATAGCACAAGACTCGGGAGGCCGATGCATTTGTGGACGATAGAGCAAGACTTGAGTGGAGTTTAAAGATGAAAGGAATAGAGAGCTGCTGAATTATAACGGGGGAATGATTCGCCAATGCAGAAAAATCTCTGCTGAGAGAATTGATGAGGAGATAAACCATTGGAAGAGTGTAAGTTTTAAAAAAAAATCAATGTATTAACTGTTTAAAGAATCCTGCTTCCGAATTACAAAAAAATATTTAAAACTTGATGGACTTATGGGTGAATGAAGCTTTGCCAGGCACAGTAGGTAGAATAAATGATGATCGCAAGATTCGCCTGCAAAAATTCATGTATTCCGAAAAGAACAAAAGATCAGTCAGTTTATCTACTTTCTTACTGTGGTCTCGGCTGCCATTGAAATGCGAGCTATAATTATTTGTTCTCGTTGAAATTGAATTACATGCATGTATCTATAAATAATTTTAAATCATGCATTTGCGCTTCGTGCTTTCGTTTTATCCAAACAAAGATGTAATAATAAGTATACGATGACGCGAACATCTACGCATGCGAGGCGAACTGTTAGTAAAGAGATCAATAAAATAAGAGTACAAATTTTATTTATAGATTATATTATCATAGATAGTTTTCATTATACGTTGCGATTGCAAGTTCGTATAGTGCGAAGTAAAACATTACGATGGGTTAAGGACTTCCCGTTATGCTAGGTCAGGGACTTGGAGAGGTATTTGCGAGGGGAGGGGGGGGATTGAAGCTTTCCCCCGAAACAAGAGTCTGCGAACCCGCGGGGGAAGGCCAGCGTTGGAAAAAGTGCACAGTGGGCGATGGGGTTGGGGGATTGAGAGGCGGAAACAACGTGAAGCCAAGGAAAAACTGCAGAATTGTGGGGGGATATAGAGAACGGAGCGAATTGAGGCGGAGAGAGCCAATCTTCTGATTGCCAACCAACCGCCAGCCGTTCGAATGGTCCGAATGTGTGACTGAGTGTGTTTGTGTGTGTTTGTATTCATTGTGTATGGTTGCGGTGATCGGGCACACAACGCCTGTTTTCTCTCGTCAATATCGTTTGGTCTGTACTACCGTGAAGGAGGGTGGGTATGGACGTGGGTGGAACGGAAAAAGACTCGGGCGATCGCGTGTGTTTTGTTGGGTGGGAAAATGGATCGTTAACGAAGGGAATGGAACGGGAGGGGAGGGTTGCAGAGGGGGTGGGTGAGTTTGGGGGGGTGGGGGACCGGAGTCGAGGGCGACGTTCTCTTATGGTCGACCGGCTGGGAGGACGACCTTGGAAGGTGCAGGAGGGGGCGAAGACGTGGAGATAGGCGGTGCATATCTCCTACAAGGAGGTGGAGACTGTCTCCTCCTCCACCTCTCCTTCCTCTTGATCCTCGCTTCCCTCGTCACTCTCTCTCTCTCCTTTCTTCCTCGCCCTCATCGTTCACATGGCTGAGTTCGAGTTTCTCTCTCGCAATGGAAGGAGTAGTAGTGCCATCATTTCCACAAGTCCGCAGGCAGTCGCCAGCTGCCGAGAGTTAGCATAAAGTGAATACATTCGGCTTTACTCTACTGCATCTACACAATGCCCTGTAAGGGCGTGTGGCAGGGTGTTTTAGGACACCAACCTTCTTGTATGTTTAATCGTTCAATTATACACGAATATAAATATATATTTCGCATGCACAATCACATTTCGAGGTTAAGGAATGTAGGTTTGTTCAGTTCATCCTAGCTTAAGCGGTGGACTAGCGGTAATTATAATATATACTTGTAACGTATCTTTTAACAAAGAACTATTTTTTTGGGTGAAATTGCCACTTGTTTGGAAATAATTTTTGCGCCAGCATGCGAGTGTTAAATATGCATGTTTTGTGGAGGTTTTTTAGTGAATGTTTTTTCTCTTGGTCTAACTTATTCTCTCTCATTCCTTACCTAACCCAGCTGGTTCTGTCACCCCCTGCCACACACCTTTTTGGTGGATCGCGGGGTATTTCTGTGAATGTAAATAATAAGCGCAATCACACGCATGCTCGTACGTGTAGTCTATCTACATCGTGCTGTAATGGTTATTTCATGAAATGACCCAATAGGTGTTGATAAAAGGAAGTTGTATTTTTATAGGTTTGTGAGATAATATTAGCCATTCGTTTTATGTTGGTACAGCGCAGTATTAATCCGTATTTAATCTCTCTCGAATTGTTATTCTGTTGCTTATATTAGCTTACTACTGCTGGGTACAATTTGAATTACTTTACGCTACATTTTATGATTCATTCGATATATAAGAACCTGTAATTGCGTAAAGCTTTTATGTGTAATATGAGTGGGCCTGATTTTTTGTCGAGTCTGGATTGTTGGGAAAGTGGCTGAGTTTTGTGGTGTGAGTCGTAAGCTATGGTGAATTGGTGGACACCCTTGGCTAATATTACAGCTAGCCATTTCCCAAGGATTACTTTCGAACGTTCTTTACGATGACAGTGTTCACTCGGGGTTGGCAGTTGATTTATACCTCTCCGAAGACTCGGGAAATTTGCATATAAGGAGAGCTTCTTAGTGTTTCCTTTACGTGAGGATGTTTTTGTGTGTATTCCTTTTTCTCTTGAATTAAGCCGGTTGAAATGAGTGCTACTTGACGCTGCTCACGCTACTCGGGTGGATGGCTCCAAAGCCTTCGCGTAACAAAGTGACTATCAATGTTTTCCGCATCTTGCCGGGTTCGAGTTCGCTTTATGAGCGCACTCGTCTTCCGTGAGTTTGGTATACGAGCGCGTTCAGTTTTCGGAAGTGAGTTTTAACCTGGCGTGCTTCAAAATGCATAGTATATCGCATGCTTAAATTATGCACCGGTGCCGACCCTAAGGGACCTAGTAGTAACTAGGATTCTTTCCCTATGTAATGAAACTAGGATTATTGGCCAATGGGCTGATTTCGAGTAGTCAGTACTTAGTTTTATTGCCTCAGGTACCATCGTAAAGAAACTTTTCTCAGTCTCAATAACTGTAATTGGTGGTATCGGAACTTTTTTTCATGAAAGCACTTTTGATTCTTACCTTAGATACTGATACCTGGGTCTATTGTTCCAGTTACTGGCACCTAAGTGAGAGGTCCTAGTTTTCTTGCCCTAGGTACCTATTATTGGTCTATAATCCAATGAAAAGATATACCTTGATGATGTCGTGTTAACCACGTCATTATTAAGATTTTTTTCGTATATCATTTTACTTTTAACCGACAGCGGTCTTTCGTTAATAAAATACCTCCATGAGTAAATGTACAATGATTTCCAAGTCATTTTGAGTTTAAACGTACCGTAAAATGTTCCCTAGCTAACGAAATAGGCTGGTTTGCATGTTTGAGTCTTTCCATATATTTTTGCCAATTCGCGCACCTTTTCATAACTCTTCCAGAAGCCAAAATTAAAGTTTGAATAATCTTAGGTAGATAAGACAAACGATATATATATATATATATATATATATATATATATATATATATATATATATATATGTATGTATATATCATCATTCTCATGGAAATAGATATAAGGAAAAGGGATAGGAACACATATAAAAGACGAACACAGGAGAGGTGGGGAAGGCGGAATCGAGCTGATCATATTATATATATATCTGGAACCCATAAGTTGAAGTAAGCGGTCTGCACTGGAAAACGTTCAGCGATGAAATTAGTCTCATCGCCCTTAAGTAGACGGGAAAACTCAGCGAGGAACGAACATCAGATTCCGAGAACTCACTCTAACTTGTCCTACCTTAAGTAGGCCAAGTAAAGAGGGATGAAAGACGGAAGACTTATCGGAGCTTACTATAATTTTCAAAGGTCTCTAGGCAGCTAGCTACTGGGACGCCTTAAATTGGGCGAAGTCCAACACGGCGGAAGGTTCTTTGGTCTTTCAGTGGAAAGTAAGACGATTTCAGCTCGTTAGCTAACCAATGAATGCCAACATAACAACGTTATCACCTCTACCTAATTCCTGGCGAGTCTATGACTGTCTCAAGGGCTTTAAAATGAGCATGAAATGAGTGCGAGCATTGGAAAGGAAAGAATGGAATGTTGCAGTTGATCAATTTGATCGAAACACCGATGAACGCACATTAAATAATGAATTCTGGTAACTTTTTTGCGACCATGCTAGAAATTTTTCGAGTCACTCCGCTTCCTTCTTGGGAGGTGAGATTTCTGAAGCCTCTCGGCTAATTTCCTGACCACCGCGTCAAGGACGACCACCCACCCGATGTGTGGCGCTCCCTCCCCCACCCCCTCCTGAACAACTAATTCACTGTGGCATTCGAACCTAGCGCATCTGTCTTCCCCCCCCCCATTCCTCTCCCCACTCCTTTCGGACGAGGGTCACACCACTTCACTCCCGGATACCCATTCGTCAATCCCTGGATTTCCAGGAATTCAAGTTTTAGGAACTCGGGAGTCAGCGGCACGTCATCTACTTGGATATTATTGAAGCGTGGGTTCGTTGAACGCCGTAGCGCGTAATACTCGTGTATACGAGCAAATATTTATACATATGCATGCATGAAAGCATATTTATAGAACATGCATGGCTGGTGCCCTGCTTGCCATCTCCCGCCGCACGCCCTTGCGGGGGCATTGTGTATTATGTAAAGGCGAACACTCTAGCGCCGCGTTTTCACCCTCCCAGTCGATTCAGTCATTCAAAACGGTGGCGGAGCCGAATTGCAAACTTGAATCGATCAATGCACTATAGACAACCTACCACCGCCCCAAAAATATTTGGAATTTGCGGTTAACCGTACTCGTTTTTATGCTCATTCTTAAGTGGAAACTTCCAGCACCGAGAAATAGTACTCATTCTTTTGCTTTAAGTAGGTACGCTTTTATGCTTAACGGAGCATCTCCTTTTAGCATGGCATCAATATAATACAGGTGCACTTAGAATGGGATGATAATAATTTTTTAGTTAATCAGCTATCTACGTGGTAGGCTTCACACAATCACGAAGGTACACACGTAAACCATGATTCAAGACATCCATGCAATATCTACATAAAGTAGTAATGAAAGTCTGGGGAGTAACTTCATTTAAAGTGATAGAAAGAATCTTGTAAACCGCTTTGAGTATGAAATTTAGTTCGCGTCTACTAGTAACTACTCTAATAGAAGAGGCGGGCTTCTAGTATTGGTTTTGATACATGAAAAAGTGTATGTACAATTGCCTAAAAACGAGGCTGGCTCCTTGCCTGGCCACCTGGCAGGCTATGGTAACATTTATTCTTGTCCCTTATCGTTCGGAGAGGAAATAATATTTTTAAATACCACTTCTACCGTATGTATCAGTGGCCTACTTTCATTTTATCTTCCACCTCAAGACGATGAATTTTGTGATACTATTCACATTGCCACAGCATAAATCTGACCCTTAATTATGTGTTTAATTTGTTGAAATAAATGTCAAGGTTTTGTCCGCCTTCGGTCCACTATGACTTGCCAAAATTACCATATATCGTATGTAGGCGTATTCTCTCGCATTTCCTCCTCCTCCATATTACCACACGGTTTCACTTTAAGTGCCCTTTATAATCTGTTGCTTTTATGGCCCATGCCTCGATGAAGCGGTATACTAATATTTACAATTTATTATCTCTATTTCTTAACCCAAGATTGCGAGTGTAACTATTCTCATTAGTAGCCATTGCATTCAAAGGTGGCAGTATCCCTAGCCGTCGATGCTCTTCAGAGACGATGTTGTACTTGTTTTATCAGCCCCATCGTTATGTGGTAGGAGAGGTCGTGCCAACAGAATGAGATATGGAAAGTTTAGAACAGATTGATTTAGATGCCGCTTTCTCCACAGACGAAGAGATTAGAATAACTCTACTCCACCGCGTTATGGGGAAAAGTATTTTTCTTATTTGTTCTTCTAACCCTAGTGTGTTGTCATTAGCTCATCTAACCTAGCTGTTGTCCCTCCTGTTATTAATAGCCCCTCTTTTATGTTTAGACAGGTGTATCCCACTTAGGTGTCGTGTTGCATGTAATTAAAATGATCTACATTATTTGAATTATTTTACAACTGGCTTCCTTGCCAGTTGTATTGTTATAATTTATAAAAAATGTTACTATTATCATTGTTACTGTTAAAACTGTGTACAACTGCTCGGATAAATGCATACCTTTGAACATATATATTCTAACCAAAACTTAAGAAAACCTAAGTCTTGATGCTGCATACCTGGTGTTTGCCACCAATTGCCACGCACCCTAGCGGTGGCTTTCAGAGCTCCATGTAGATGTGGAATACGGGAAATTTCTCGTATGCTAATTTTTTACGGTTTTACTGGTGCTTTTAATTCTGGGATTTTGCGTACAACGGCCCCTTCAACTATTCTTTCGTTCTAATCAAGACGTTTGCTAGTTGCCCTGCTAAATAATGGAGAAGTGATTAACTAAAACACTCTCTGATTCATGCCGAAGGAGCTTTGAGACTCCTTAATGAAAGCATCGCTCTCAGTCCGTCTCTTTCTGTGAGCCTCGCGTTTGGCGCACTTGTAATTGCTCCACCGTTCACCTCTCATTTCCTCGCGTCCCTTCGAAATCTCCCCCAGCGACGGACGGAGAAGAGCGGAACGATCTCTCTTCGTATCTTTCTTTTTTTCCTTTTGAGAAAGGATTCGTTCTTTTCCGCTCTCCTTCTCCGTCGTTCCCTCCTCACCTTATTGCCCTCCGCTCACACCTAATACCGTGTTACCGCTCTCTCCAACACCCTCCCCTTTCCACTACCCTCTCTTGTCTTGCGCCTTGCCACCATCTTGTCTCGCATCCCCCGTCCCGTGTACACAGTGGTTTCGTTGTCGGTTTGTCCGACTTTAAAATTCTTCGGAGGTGACCGATAATTAGTCGGTCGGCCTGCCGTGACTCGGAACGCTTGAGAAGCGTTCAGCAGATGGTTGCCAACGGAACGCATTGACCTAATGCCCAAACCAATCGTGTGCTTGTCGCCGTCAGAGTGTCCTCGGATTGAATTTTCGGTCTGTGGTGGGTGCTGTTAAAATTCTACCACTACTAGGTTGAAGCGTGTGGCGACTGAGTCGGATACATTCATTCAAATATTAAGTGGGTATATATTTACATTGGTACGTATTTCTTATTACATACCTACCCATTACTTATCGTACTTGTGCCAACGGTTTCGCATAGATGGCCCCAGAATCGTAACTGGAATATATTATTTTTTAATTGCGGAAGTAGGCACAATGGAGAATATAATGTCAATGAGACGTGATAATTTACAATGTGATTAATCCATGTCGTATATACTTGGATATGCGATATTGTTAAATTTAATGATTCTTCAAATTTTAGAGCTAGTTAATTGCCTCTCCACTGATGTTATCTTTTATGGATTCAGTGTTATGTGTGTTGTGAAAATCCAGATTTAATTAATGTAAGAGGGAAATCAATACCAAAGTATGCAAAAAGGAAAAGGTAGTACATTTAAACCCCCTTCTCGAGCGCATGAGAATCCTCTTGTGGTCACCCTCGAACACACTCTGTCGTTTCATAAGAGATCGGGGATTAAATAATAGGCTTATCATTTCGTCTGGAAGTGTTATAGTGGTTTGACGTGACATGAAAACCTTTAAATTTTAAACGTGTTTGCTTCCTCTCTTGACAACAGTTTTCTTTTTTCTCGGGGTAATTCGCCAGCATCAGCCTGTAGTTCCCGAGTGTCGCAATCGGTTGACGCCCGCTGATTACGTTTGTTTTGGAGGGCCGCTTTATAAATTAAGCCTCACGAGCGTGAGGGGAAGCGTGCGAGAATTCTGCGTCAGGAACGTGATATTTCATTCCAGATTAGGCATTCCTTATCTGGCGAATCGACTTCTGTGCTTACGGTCCATTGCAGCTCACGAAGTAATCATTCGTTGCCGGTGCCGTTGTCCATGAGATGATTTTTCTTCTTCTGGTTTTATTTCATCATATGCGTGTCAGTGATCCGCTTAGTCGTGCGCAAGTTGCTTGAGATAAATCGCTGAATATGCTGAGGAAAAACCGTTTCCTGTTGATATCAAATCTTAGTTATACATCGCTCCACTTCTTTTTAATCTAGCACCTTAAACTAGTAAGTTTCCTTATTGCCTTGTGGTTGATCTCAGTGAACTGCATCTAGTCATGGAATTTCTCGTGCGATTCAACTCAAAAGCTCGGAATATGATTTTATAAACTTCGGAAAATACGCGCTTAGCGGAAGCGCACCGTTATGCTTAATTAGAGTCTCATGTAACGGTAATTAATATGGTTAAATGAATTGATCCTGTAACTTAACGTTTAGTAATTACCTATTTACGAGTACTCGTACTTTTATGTTAGCCTCTGTTGTTTCACTTAACAATTAACGTTTCATGCAATCAGTGTCTTCAAGAACGAGAAAGAGTTGTATTTTCAACACGAAATGTTATGCTTAACATTTTCATGAAAGGTTAAAGCCACCGAAGTCCTAGGCAGAGCAGAGGAAAGGGAGAAGGTTGATGGGAGAAATTTGATGGCAGGGAAAGTGGATGTAGAACATGCTGAGTGGCAATGGAATGTTGATGATTGTGATAGAGGGGAGACTGTTGGGCAAGCGAGGTAGAGGGAGGTGAGAGAGGAGGCGTTTAGAGGGAGATAGGATAAAGTAGGAGAGGGATGCAATTGAGGCGGTGTTGAAGGAGGTGGCGTGTGCATGGAGTTAAAATAACAGTTTAAAGTTATGAGTAGCATTGGCCGCGTTAGGCGGGCCTTAGAAGTGTGGTAGTACGTAGCCACTGGGTTTAACAACGATATACGTTTACCTGTGGACTTGGGCGTACTTGGAATGAGAAATAAGAATAAAAACTAATTAGATTTCAGCCATTATCGGATCCCCTCGGAGCTGGCCTTGGGGAAATGTTATTATTGCATCCATTCCCAAAGTCAGATTTCGAGTGTTAATAATATATGATAGATTAAATTTTTAAAGATTTTGCCCGGCGTGGTATTGAGTTAAAATTAATTCCGTAGGACGTAGGGATACCGTTTCATTTTGAATTCTCAACGCCAAGGTTATTTTTTTTTAATCAGTGAGATATGGCTATGTTATTTTTGTTGAAAATGCAATTGCTCTATTTGTTTTGTAAAATAAAATTTGGCAAAACTTTTATTTATAATGGCGTATTAATTTTTATTGATCCAATTTTAAAAATTCACCCACAATAGACGATTAAAATAGTTGAAGACATGTTAATAATAACATTCGACTTGTTCATGTCATTAAGCTGTCTAGCATGTTGTCGAGTGAAGCAATACGCTTGTGATGTGAAGGAAGTCAAAATGATTGTTGAAAATAGGAAACTATCAAATTGCCAACGAGTGAGTGCCTTAAGTGAGAGGAAACAGCCCGTAGTTATAAGAGGAAATGCGAGAGAGCGCAGATATTCCTTTATTTTCTCGGGCATTATTCGTATAAGAGGAAACTTCCGTGGAGTTACGAAGGTACTTCGCCTGCGGGAAGGGATGTGATTTTTTTTAGTCGAGACTTTTAGAACTCAGCGTTGAGAATTTGGGAAACAACGTTGTTAATTCATCCCTCCCGTCTGCACTGCTGTAGGATAATATGTTCCTTTCGGTTATTTAATATTCTCTCTCGAAATGATTATTTTTCCACCCTCAAGCACTGAAAATTTATTCTAAGTCGTTGGTCGTTGGCCGTTGGGTATTTTAATATCGCAATTGCAACAAGTGTTGGTAAATAAATGCGTTGGACACGCAGTTCCTGCAGTCGTTCTTCGTAAATTACGCGTCTGTGTTTGAACGGGTGGAGTAAAAAGTGCAGGTCGGCCGTGTGAGTCCTGTGTATTCCCGAAGCGGGCGCATCGCCGGGGCAGCGGGGCCCCGGCAATCAAGCTGTTTACCCGTCCATCCCTGCTCTCCGACGGCATATTTTCCCACACACCCTGCCTCCCCCCTCCCACGCCCTTTCTCCTCCCATTATCCCCCTTCCACCCTTTCCAAACTCCTCTGCTACACCCCTCTTTCTCTCCTCCTCCCACACTCATTCTAAAATTCCATCTGATTCCCCTCCCCCCAACCTCCAGGAGGAAGAATTGGACCTTTCCTTCTTTCCGAAGTAGGTGGTTGCACCGGGGCACCGTAAAAAAAATTCAAAAAAGAATTGGTCTTATCTTTTATTTATTCCTGTGTTTTAAGGTCACCGTCCTCCAAATAGGGTCTTCACATTTGTGAGTTTTTCCACCACATATTCCAGGAGAACTCTAAATTTCTCTTGTTTGCTTGGATATAATATTATGTGCGCTCTCTGCACAACTATAATTAAAATCAACGCATGCCATAGAAGTGCGAAGGAAATCATTACCCGATAATCTATTAACGAATGAAATGGAGTTGCATGCATGCATCAAAACCTTATTTGAGTTGACCAGTAATTCTGTCGTTGGATAGCGGGCGAGCAAACGAATCCATAGAGCCAAATTATATGGTTTATCCTTGGAGATTCTGTCCCTCGATTATTCCACGGTCTTTTGAATCCTAAATTACACATCATGGCACCTCCACCTTGGTTTTCCTCCCATCTCTCTTAAGTTCTTCCACTACTCTTACCAGTTTAAATCTTTTCCCTCGTCCCATCCGTTCTCTTCCCTCTAATTTTCCACCTCTCTCTCCTATTTGAGTTCCCTCTTTCGTCTTCCAAGTGGACCTCCTCACTATAACACCTAGGCCATCGTGTTGGGGCACTGAAATCCTTCGTAAACAGCTTTGTTTTTTCCAGAGAAGCGGCGCACTTGGCAAGGCTAAGGTCACGCGGAAAAGAAGTGTTTGGGGTAAAATAAAAAAATGCAATCATTAATAACGATGAAAGGTCATTTCCAACTCGGAAAGTTATTTTTCCTATTTTATGCGATTAATTGGTCGAACAAGATTGCGCTATTGGAAGAAAATGATTGATACTGCGAACGAACGAGGTCTTGTAAGTAATCAGATTTTCGTTTAAACAAATTTTTTTACGTCACCTCGTACTGTCGGTGAACTGGTCCACGCTCAATCCGTCGCGTGTATTCAAAATCGCGGTTTGGACTCGCGGCGTTGGCAAGGGATTACTGAACTTGGGTGAACGAGTTTAGAACCGGTAGATTTATGTTCTCGATCAAGCGGGAAAGTTATTAGCGGAATATTAGACGAGCCACTGCCTCAAGGACTCTAACCCCCGCTACGCTTCGTCTGTGGGTGCATTGATATTTCAGAGTATTTGCCGGATGCGTTGAGGGTAACGGAATGCAGTAATTCCGAGTGTGTGCACACATACCCACAGGCACGCACACACTTATGTCATTTGAGCCCAAGCAGTTTATGGCTGCGTGTTCCGGGTTCATGGATATTTTTTCGCCCTTCCTTGCGCGGGTAACGTATCGAATGAATCGGTTTTACCCACCCACCAGTGGACATTTTTGGAACTACGGACCGTGTACGCTTCCAATTTGGCCGTTAGCGTGATAATTTTTTGGAAGGTTCCTCCTCCAGCTTTCTCTTATTCCTCCATTCAACCATGTTCCTCTCCTCATTCAAAATGCGCCCAAAAGTACCCCTTGGTAATTACCCAATTAGTGAAGTGACCTCAGCACTCTCGTCCCTTCCACGAATACTGATTTACTAGATGCGTGACGTGGTTTATGACCCGAATTTTCTGAATTCCCCAGTGCCTACGTACAGTTCTTTTCCTGGCGAATGCATCGTTTTATTTTTTCCTAATTCGAGGAACATTCGCTATGCTCATTTCGTTTCGCTAGAATTGACCTACTCATTTCTTCACGAAGGGCCCTTTTAAAATAATGTTGGAAATCAGATAGCTTTTAGTTCGCCACGAATCTTAACATGACGGATATGCTTCTTCTAATATAGAAGGAAACGTTAGAGTTTGTTATCGTCGTGAGCATGTGAATTTCATTGGTTGCACCACCCGCGGTTTCGGAAACTCGTAATTTTCGGGGAACTTCAAGAATACAGCGGCGAAACAGAAAGTTAACAGTTCACGGGGATGTATGCAGAGAATAGTGTGTCCTCGGAAAATCTCTTGCATTTTGATCTACTTCGGGTCCCAGGAGGATATCGAGAAAGATACCGACGTTCCGAATTCATTTTCGATTTCAGTCGGGGATAATAATACCTTGGGCCTTTAATCCGTCACCGTGCGAGCATTTCGTAATTTCTCGCGAAATAAAAAGTAAAATGAAATTTGATGACGCCTCGAAATTGGGTTGAAATCGACATTTTAATTTGCACCGTCCCCTCCCCCTCAACAATCCATTCGTAAAAAAACTGAATAAAATAGGAGTGTTGGTGCGTTAGGAGACCTTGGATTCCGTCCTCTGTGCTGCTGTGTCGAAACAAGACGAATGCGAGAGGGAAGAAGGAAAGCTTACATTGTGTGAGAGAGAGAGAGAAAAAGAGAGGCTATCTCAAAGCGTCGCTATCAGTATCGATGACCTTGGGGGAAATTGAACGGTTCGGGTCATTGCCGTCGTCGCTCCATAGTGCGGAGACGGTCGGAAGGAGAGAAGGGGACGGCTTGGAATGCAGCAGCGAATAATTGCTTCCCATTTGTTTCTTTTTTTTTTGACGTGACTCGTTTGGTAATGAAATGATATCACTTGACTCCCTCCCTGTTCCTTTCATTCGGCGAGAGTATTGCAGCGAGGGATATTCCACGCCTAGTTTACGCGCTGATTACGGGCGAGCCCCGTACAAAATGTTGCAGTGTTCCGAGCGGTACCATTTTTCTCCTCGGATGCTCCCCACGTCGTTCTCCGTGCGGGCGTATCTCTTAAAGCGGACGTGTCCATCGTCGGTACGCCGCGATGTTATTTTCTTAGCTGACTCTGGCTCTCCCGAGCCGAGTGCCACCGAGTATGGCCGCGCACGTAACCCGGTGGACGGGAGGGACTTGTAAATGAAGCAGATTCCGCCACATTGACCGAAGATGGAATGAAGGAGATGCGCTCCGATTGCGGCATTGTTTTGCTCTTTTCTTTTATCCGTCTCTGGATTCTTTCTTTCATTTCCCCCAGGTTTTTTTTTATTACGTTGCTTAGATTTCAGTTTCAATGCAAGCGCATTGAAATCAACATCAGAGAGGACAAAATATCACCTCTTAGACGGGCGTTTGGTTGATCATGTTTTTGGCCAACTCTCCCAAGAGCCTGGGATCAAAGTAATAAATTTAGGTGATTTACTATTTATAATCGCGTAGTGTAAATTCATTGATGGCTTCAAAATAAGTGGAATGCTTGAATTGAGAGTACTCATGAAGCCATTGCTTGACTCGCATAGTCGTTCATTAGCGGGGGCCGTGTGTAGGTGAATTGTCTTGTATAGTTAGTATCTCAACGTTCGAGATGACTTGAAAAAAATGTTGAACGGGGGTGGGGAGGGATTACGCGTTTAATATTTCTCAGTCTATTCTTTTCTGTTGTTTTTTTTACCACGTCCATAAATTATATTTTCACCTCCGCATTCGCATAATATCACTTTTGAAGGCGGCGAGGAGATGGAAACATCGAAGGAGGTGGTGGTTGTTCGTTAACGGCTCCGTATTTATTAGTCATCAAGTCCCCACCCTAATGACCACTCATCTTGCGTGCTACATGCCGCTCGCCTCGCTTTCCTGGATTCGAGTGGAAAAGGCAAAAGGATTCGCATGTTTTAATAATACGTTTTTTGCTTGCGTGCCTCTCTCCCCTCCTCCTCCACCCTCGCTTCAAGAGAGAGCGGGAGGGGTTCCTCAGCTCGTAGACCGGAAGCAGACGACTTCATTAATTTCTCACTGCCTCTCCTTTATAACCACTCGTCTCTATCCTCCGCCCCTTCTGTTGTTGTTTGTGCTGGAATGCATTCGTGTGTATTTATATATATGTGTAAATATATATATATATATATATATATATATATATGTATATATGTATATATGTATATATGTATATATGTATATACTATATGTATATATGTATATATATATATATATATATGTATATATGTATATATGTATATACTATATGTATATATGTATATATATATATATATATATATATATATATATATATATATATATACTTCTGTATATACGAATGTAATTGTACAAATATTCTACGTTTATGTATTCTCAGCTACATTTTAAGGTTTTTATTAGCAATGTCAACTTTTGTCGTTTCGCCTCTTTTTTGTTTTCATTTTACACGTTTGATCCTCGAGTCCGTTTCGTTGATTGTATTTTAATTCGTTTAATTGATTATTTAAATGCGCAACTAAGCGTCAACTGTTAATAAGGTATATCCAATTCACCATTTGTATCCGTCAAGTGTCCTTTTTCACTGCATTCGTCGTCAGAAAAGTTACAAAAAAACACATGCAGCTTTTCTGACGTCTCGGAAATTGAATTCGAAGTACTTAATGCTCTTCCGTAATAACTCTCTAATTGATTAGTTGAAATACCGGCTACACGAAACCCCCTTATTCAATCCCTTTTTGTGGCATGCAGAGTAATGTTTGGATGTATTCCTCTTTTTTGTTTTAATAGTTTTATCAATTTAAGGCGTGTCATCTCGATGTGGACAACGCTCTCGGCCTTCTCCCTTCGCGGAGCGGATTGCACCCAGCAGCCGTGCGTGTTTCGGTTGTTGGGACCTACATTGGAATGGGATTGTTGGACTCATTCACGGTCGGTCGTGTCGCTCTCATTTGCGTGCTGGCCGAGTCAACTGAGCACCCACCTAATCAACATCCCTATCTTACCCCGCGAGCCGATACAAGGGCGTGTGACGAGTGGCGGTGTTGGGACGCCAGGCCCTTGGTGAACGGGCGTCCCCAATTAGTGCGATTAAATAGCCGTGCTCCCCACTCGCGAGGGCTCCACTCCATCTCCCACTCCCCTCTGCCTCTACGATGCGCTCGTCATTGGAGAGAGAGAGCATTCTTTTCTTTTTTTTCCTGTGCATCGGAAATTGGGAAACCGTCGACAGCGGAGGAAAGGCCGATCCGCCGGCGTCTTACGATTCGACATCCGCGAGTGCTTCGCCTCTTGAATCTTTTCTATTCTGTATTGGAGGAAGAGAGAGTTGGGGCAATTCATTTTTCAAAATCGAGCATAGATACTGAAGAAAAATCGAGTATTCTACAACGTAGAGACGTGACGATTTTATCGAGTGTATCGGAATCGAGAAGTATCGAAAATATCGTTCAATATTCCTTATCGACTGCATCACCCGTCGAAGATGTGATAGAAGCGGATCCGTAGGGGAAGGAGAAGAATGCTTCATCTTGTTCTGACTATTCTTTTTTAACTCGCACTTTTGTATGACCTATTTTAGACACTTCTACAGGAGTATTGTTTGTTTAAACATAATCAATTGCTTCCAAAAAAGCTGTCAAGAGTGCCGTGAATGTTCGTACCGTTATGAATCGATCCCCTCAGACCCCCAGGCCTGGTTTCAGGATCCTCTCCTCGTCATACTATATACTCCCGGGGCGGAATCTCTGTCGCCCTGTAATGGAATTTTGTCGTATTGCTCACCACTGTACCAATATCAACCAGAATTAAAAAGTGAAATTTTTATACAGTTCATATAGGTGATTAACATCGTTTTTCATCTCTAACTTACGTCTCCTAAAATCGACAATACCGCCGTATCGAAGTAATTGTAATTATTATTAAGAATAGTCTAATGATTTAGTAACCGGTTTTTGATGGACCCAGTGACAAAACTGCTGCAATTCTAAGCCACACTTAACACGAAACTAAATCCCCCTACCACGCATCACACACTCCATTAAACTTTATCTTCACCTATTTTCTGTCTCCTTTCACGCCTTCCAAAATGCTCAACATGTTCCTCCGTCTGCATCGTGTATCCCACGTACCAATCCCCTCTACGTACCATTGCCACTCAGTGTGCCCTGTATTCATTTTTATTTCCTCCTTTTGATTTCTATTTACAAACTTCTATTCTCCTCTATCAAGACCGCAACTTCTTCATTTGTTTTCCTTTCAATCCATTTTATTTTTTCCGTCCTCCCTATCCATATCACAAAAGCCTCTTATCTGTCTTGACTCCCTTGTCTCAATTATTAAGTACCGTGCATACTTTTGATCCATATCAAAGTTTCAGTCAATATTTTCTTTATTTCCTTGCTCGAGGTGCTTGTCATTAAACACTACTTCTTTGTTGAAGTCTTCTTCACCTAAGGCGGCTCCATTTTCAAGTCCTCACTACTTTTCCCATCTTCGTGTGAAGCAGTTCGGTAAAATGTTAATTGCTAACAAACATATTGTGAACCCAATCGTTTTAGACGGTTCGTCAGTATTTTTCATATCTCGTCGTTGTTATTGTCAAATCTGTAAGGTATTCATTTCGACGTTAACTATCAATTCTTGTTATAACAGTTCCTTAAAGCTATCTTTATCGAACAGAACTAGATGGAAGTGATATTGACTGAGGGTCGTCATTTCGCAAGGCTAGCTCTAATGGCAAGCGGGGCGCGCTTTCGGTGGGCATATGGAATCGGTATTCGGGAGGAAGATGGGGCACCTCCCTCCCGGTGGGACCTATTCCCCAAGGTGCCGGCGGGCGTGTGCGACGCCCACGTTAAAAGGAGGGTAAGAGTGGCGAAAAGGTCTTCCTCGCCCCTTCTTAATAATTAGTCGGGATCTCCGGTTGCAATCGCCTCGGAGGTTCCGTGAGCACGCACCGCACCTGTCCTCTGACGCCTCCTCTCCTCCTACCTCTCCGCCCACCTTCCCTCCCCCGGCACTCGATTCGTT
Source organism: Hetaerina americana (assembly GCF_022747635.1). Classification (NCBI taxonomy): domain Eukaryota; kingdom Metazoa; phylum Arthropoda; class Insecta; order Odonata; family Calopterygidae; genus Hetaerina; species Hetaerina americana. The sequence continues at coordinate 85,877,728 of NW_027286985.1, read as the reverse complement.
GCCCTCTCTCTCTGTCCGTCTGTGTTCGTCCCCCTCCATTTCCTCCTCACCCACGTCCGTCCAAGTGCCTCCCCGCTCGCTTCCCTCTCCCGCATTACAATCGTTCTTCGTCTCGAAACGATTTTCTTTCCTTTTTTTTTCAAGACTTTTTTTTTATTTCAGTCGATTCATTTTGCCCACTGGTTTTCGCCTCGGCGGGCAGTCGTGAGGTGGTGTCTTTACGCCCGGAAGTGACGAATCTCGGGAACCCGGAAGGGATTGATTTTGAACGAGAGAGTCAGTCAATTTCCTCGACCAAATGCGGCGAGGAACCGTATGCTTCGAGAAATTTGTTTCGAGCACAGTTAAGGCGAGATCTTGGCCCTTACGACCAAACGGAGTTTTTCTATATTATGAATTTTGTGAGCCATATGGCACGATCCTTACGCCATTACGGATGTAAAGAGTAAGCAATCATGGCATATAAACAAGTTGAGGCTTAACGGCTTAATTGTAAGATATCTTAGGATTATTTATTAGATCTATTTCTTATTATTTTAGAGTAATTTATTTTATTAGTTTATAGACCAGTCACAAAATATTTGTTAGTTGCGTCCATCCAAAAATCTACCACAACCGGTAGATTACCTTACAATAATAGACTAATTATTAGTCTTATTTCCTTAGTTTATAGACTATTTATTAGTTTATTAGGACTACTTATAAATCTATTTGGACAATTTATAGATCGATCAGGACTAATTGTAAGATCTATTACTGCATTGCACCTTTGATGTCCTTTCCTCCTTCCCTCAATGCTCTTCTATTCATGCAAATATCAATGCCCAACCTTTCTGTGGATATTTTAAGTTAACATGCACAGTTATTTTGGAACGGAATACATTACTTTTGTTTTATAATTTCTGCACAATTATATATTTGTGAGAATATGTGTGTCAGGGAGAGGATGGAGGAGATCATCGTTTATTGCGATTAATAACTCTCCGGTCCCTTTTATTTATATCTTTATTACCGAGTTTTACTTCATATAGTTTTGTTCCGAACGTGATTTTTAGGCCATTTCTCGCACACACTCGGGTGCGTACGAGACTCGTCTCACTTAATCGTCATGATTTCTTGTTTCGATTAATATGCGGTCTTGCACAACGTTCATCTTTTTTTTTGAAGTAGAAGATAATTTCTCGCTGGTGTGGCAAACCATGACCTTTCTCCGTCGTTTTTTTCTATTTGTAATCGTTACTCTAAATATATTGGCAAGCGTATGGGTTTAATCTCAGTGAATAAGTCTCCTTAAATATCTGAGCGGTTCTTTATTGCCTCACTGTTGGACGATGGACGTTAATTTTTTTTCGGTTTGATTAATACATCTGGCGTTGACATACGTTTTGATGGATGATGGAAGCGCTTAGCATAACTGGTAACGCGACCTTTGGGAGATTTCGAGCTTTAATCCCGTTTATGTCAAGAGGTTTCCTCCGTGTAGAACTTCAGTCACTCTTCCTGCCCATCTCACCTTTCCTCCCGCCATGCTACATGAAATTTCATCGTCTTTTTTTTTCATTAATAATGCGTGGGATTTTATGAGCCTTGCTACCTGATCCTCGTCCATGCCTCTTTCGTGCAAACATTTGACCTCGCCCTTAAAACGTGAACGGAAAAGATGCTTTCCGAACGGTTTTAACTCTGGTGTTCCTACTTAAAATGCGTGCCAAAGTGGCTTGATTGGACTCGTTGTCTCCCCAAAATTGTCATTTAACGGCTCGTCATTGGATCCGTTTACTAGTTCTTGAGTTGACATGCTTCGCGAGCGACGGAAGTCCCTTTTCCATCAAATTCGGAAGTGTCCATTTAAATTTCAATGTTTCGGATGTCCGAAATCCCCTTCACGAGGGAGACGAGTCGTCCCATCCACCAGCGGGATGAAATTTTGTTATCTTGAATTGATCCGTTCGTCAAGCGATTTGAGGTTAAAAACGGGTGAAAGAAAAACTGTTTGCGTTTAAGATGGATGGGAATCGAAACAAGAGCGCGCAGATGGAGGAAAACGAAACAAAATTTCGAAAGGCAAATTTTCGGAAAATAAAATCAGGTTTTAGTAGTGAGAGGGACTGGGTCTCCTAGAGGAGAATTCGGATCGATCGGTGGTGGACTGGGGATCTTGGATTTGATGTCATCATTCAAAACTTTCTGGCTGCCGTACTCCACCAGTCATTTGAGTGGAAATGGGTTTGTTCGCTGCACGTTTTCCCACGCACGTAAGAATGGCGTCTTTTGCGCATCTACCGTCCACAATGTCACGCCCGTTGAGTTTGGAGGAAAAGGAAGTGCATTTTGTCTTTACTTTTGAGGGATTCATTGTTTTTTAGGTCGTGGAAAAGAATGAAAAATGAGAACGTTACGTGTCAAATGTTGGTGCGTTTGAAGCGCCCCCTAAATTCCCGAATATTCATCACGTCAGACAGCTTAAATTGGTGCCAGTTCCTGCTCAACTGCCTGGGCCAGCAGAGAAAAAGAATTGCATGTTTATCAGAATGTCTTTCGTTTTGGTAGAAATCCCATCCCCTGTCCACAATTGGCCCCAATGGCCCTCATCATTGCGGGCGTTGTTCTTCCTAACAATAAGATGGCTAAGATGCTTGAAGGTCAGCAGACGCTCGTACAACATTGAAAAAATTAAATCCAGCAATTAGAAGCGGCCTGCCGAGTATAAAGCGACATAAGACGAATATCAAATTTGCTTATCTTATTTTTGCTTCATTGATAAAGGAATGAGGGAACTTCTCTAATTCTGCGAAACACTCGCCAAATCGCCACAAGGCCTCGTGGCGTTCTAGGGCACCAGCCAATTATGTTAAAATGTCTTGGCACAAGTCTTCGCCTCGTATATATATTACGGTTGTTGATTCGGAAACTTAATACGTAAGTATTTCAACGCAACGCTCCTACTAATGGATTTCATTAATTAATTCTGAGAATCGCAAATGCCTTATGTATTACCATAACCTGTAAACATTGATATTTATACTTCCACAGTTGCAATTAAACCTTGGTTGTATCACTGTAATTGATGCAAGAAAGACGGTGCAGGACGGACGAAGTTATATTTTATCGATTATCCTCGTAGAGATCAGGTTTAAGTGTAGCTATGTCGATTTACGTTGTAGTTACTTTCGCAACTAGTTTTGCGTGTAAACGCTCAACGGAATTTCTCTTAGCAGCAAGAGACCTTGAATGGACAGGGGGAGTCGTTTAAAATTGTTTCATGGCGTCGTGTAAAGTATTAAAGTTTTTTATCATTTCCGAAATGATGGGACACACTAAAATATGCTAAAATCCTGCCGGCAAAAATATATATGTATTTTTTAAAAGGTTTCATTCATTTTTTTCGACCTTGGGGTCAATGTTAGATAGTCGAACCGATGTTAATTTGAGGGAGATAAGGTCCGGCCAGGGGTCAGTTATCCGCTGTGCGCAGTCGTCGAGAGGAAAAGCTTGAAAGTTGCAGCTGACCGCACTACGCCCACGCGATCCTCTCCCCTCCGCCTGCTGCTCTGGAGAAGCAGTTGTGTCCTTGCCAAGATGAGCGCTACTACCGTCTCTATAAGAGCAGCAGACTTTAGAGCCCCGAAAGCTGCATATCCCAACCGATTTCAGCTCAATGAATTGCGCCTCATTGGATGACCATTTCCACGTAATGCACGGTAATGAAAATTCAATGACTTTCTATGAATTTCGTTCCAAAAAAAAAAAGGCCCGGGTTTTCTGAGGTTTAATTATCATGGGCCACAGATCACGCTTTTTCCGTAAGGCGGCCAATGCTATTCTCAATGTTGTGCAGGAAACTATTAATTCATCATCCCTGTGAAATTTGCACGAGCTACCACAGAAATTGTTAAAAGCTTGGATTGTCCCTCGAGACGCTAGGTTTCCTTTTGAAAATATGTGTTGTGTCCGTTTGTGGGCTGTATGGATTGCAACATTTCAAGTTCGTGGAAGGTACCTACGTATTTTATATCTATTTTCAGTATCGTCGATGGAAATTTTTATTCTTCGGGCTTTTGCGTCTCAGGAGTTAGGCGAACGCAGGACGTGCAAAGGGGCGGCCTCCTCCCAAGGCCACCGAAGGGCATTGGGTTCCTCCTCTTCCCCTCCAACCCTCTCTCTCCCACTCAACTGCGAGACGGACTGGTCACACACTCGCTCTCATCTTTCCCTCACTCTCCCAGTCCCTCTACACGGCGATAGTAACGCCATACACGGAGCAAAGGCTTGCTCAATTACTGTATCATCGACGGTATTTCAGCTACAATATTGGTCGACTGCACCCTCTCCTCCATTATTCTATTTCTTAAGTGTGCTGAGCCCTGTTTGCTCTAAAAATCCCTCTTAACTTGGTCATCGTATTTTTCCCTTGACCCCTTGCAACGCTACCTTTCTATTGCTTCCCTGGGTAACCCAATGTCTCCAAGGGTTCCAAATTAATCCGGTTCTTCTTTTCCTTATTACGTCCTTTGCCATATTCTCCCTCCCTCCTCAACCATTTCTTATGCTTTTCATTTATCATTTTACGTTTATGCTATTCAGTTTCATTTGGTCATTAGCATCCGCATCCAACACCTGGTGTCCAAGGGTTATTTTCGTCTTGAGAAACAAATTTGCACTTTTCCACAGATTTGCGGAAATACTATACATCTGTGGAAAAGTGCAAATTTGTTTCTCATAATGACGAACTTCCACTATATCTCGCTCTGAATCTGTTGAATTTCTTCGGAACGCTAGTTATTTTCCCTTTTAGTCTTCTTCATTTCCAATTGTCTTGGTCTGTCATCCATCGGACATATTTCGCACGCAGAAAAGTATGGGCAATTGAGTAATTCGCCCTCCCTTTCTCCTAGCATATTTCCTTCTGGTTTCGGTGAAGGATTGGCGTTCCAAAAACTCAAACTGCTTACCACACTGTAAACCGAATCCTTTCTCTCTGGGGTCTTGACTTTTTATTCCCTCTTTTTTTTCTGCACTTTCCCATTTTAATCCGTTAATGTTGACCCCCCCCCGTTAACTTTGCAAGATGTAAATGATTTAATCTTCACCCAAAAGTTTTCTTAAGCACACAGAAATTGTCGTTTTGACTTGCTAGATTGAAAGTAGAGCATTTGACCGAAATAGCCTTCACAAAACCTCGTTCCGTTTCCGCAGGCTTAACCCCTTATCCGTTGCAGTTTAAGTAAATAAAATAGGGTTGCTGGGAAATGCATAATGCAATAATGCATCACAGACATAAAACGCAATTTTTTCCTCAGGGCTGTATTTTTTCTATTTTCTAATCCGCTTTGACTTTGGTGTGGGGGATCAGGTAGCAGATCATTCGGCTTTCTACTGAAGGGTACCAGGTTCAAAATCCCGCGGTATGTTCCTGGACAACCCCACTCAAAATCCTAATTGTTCGGTTTTCTGAACTTACTGAGAAACTGAACAGTGGCAAAATCCGCACAATGTTTGAGAATTTCCCACGCCCCTTGAGGATCCCGTTTGGCTAGTCCCTCGCCTGTCGAAACAAATCTTTGAGTTGACTACTACGTGTATGGGAGTAAATTTACAAATATTTTTCATATCTTCCCACCCGAACTCAATTCTGAAATTCGAAGATAATTACGTTTCTCTGTGCTCAAGTTCATGTTTCTTCGGTATTTTATCCATCTGTACTTAATTTCAAATTGTATTATGTGCATCTGCGGGTGCATACGATGCTGCTATTATATTGGATCCTCAAGAGGTTGGATTGATTTGCCGAATTGGATCGCGTGCAGCCCAGAGGAGCTAGATTTGTAAAACGTTATTGTGATAAACTGAGTAGCGTATCAAAATCGCTGGAGGAGCTTGGCTGGGAGTAAATCACGGAGCGAAGGTTAGATTACAGATTCTCTTGAATAAATTGGGAGGACGTCTCCCATACTGCATTTGGGTGGATGTATCTTTCGCTATGATGTTGAAAATTTGTTGTTAACCGCATTACGCTGCGGTAGGAGAGATCATTTCCATAAAATTCGAGAGATAAAGTGTAGAAGAGATAGGTGTAAGATGTCATTTTTCCCATGAACGATAACGGATCAGAATAATGTGGTCGTCCGACCGTCCTCGGAGGGAAAAGTATTTTGGGTCAAAATCAGCCTGGTGTATTATTCACCCCATGCCACACACCCTTAGCGGTGGCTTGCAGGGTGCTATGTGAATTTAAAAAAATTAAATTAATAATCTCGCGAGATGCTTGCAAGACACGCATATCGCAAACGCCTCTGTGTGGTGACCTATTTTAACTTGGCACTCATACTTCATTTTACGGTGATCTCGACCTTAATTTTAAACACTTAAATAAATCCAAAATTTGCGTCCGGGTGATGCTGGGCTGCACGGGGATCGTGTTGGAATCTCCATTGATGTTCCCTCGGACGTATGTTTTTGTGCGCACCCTTAATATGCCGGGATAGATAAGGTTGGCGTATTAAATGGCAGAACATAAGCGGATTGGAGCGAAGAGAAGAAAATCTACTCTAGCCATCCCAAGGATTATTCCACTGATTGCCCTCCTCTATTTCCGGTCATCCCACCGCTACTGCACTTATTTTGCCGGAGGTATTTTTTATGACGCTGAATGTGTGGCAGTTGAAAAAAAAAATAATATGTTAGTTTTATCTTGTAGTATTCTTTCACATTTCGTGTGCTTCGAAACCATTAAATTCCAGTGGTCTCTCTCTCTCTCTCTTGTGTGTTTTCAAAGGATTCTTTTTTTAAAATTTTTTTTCATGGTCCACAAATCCTAGACTCGGCGGTAGTTTGTAGTTGATATCCGTTGCAACTCTTTGTTACTTCCCTGCCGAGTTGAACGTAATCCATTGTGCAGTGTCAACTCATAAATCGACCTTGTTCGCGGAGTTGGATCCGGTCCAACTCGCTTCCCGGGCGGTCAGCGACGACCTAAGGGTTTACAAAAGGAGCTGCGGGACGTTTATAAGAAGTAATGTGTCGGGATTGAACGTGTCCACTGTAATGAAAATGTCGTTTTAGTGTTAAAAACATATGATCTCTTTTTTTTAGGGAACGGGTCTCTCTCTCTCTCCCGAGAATGTAGCTCGAATTCCTCGACCCCTGCGGGTGTTTTATTATCTCCGGGCTCGTTCTTTACGAGGCGTGCGTAATTTTTCCCACGCACTCTCTCGCCTTTTGATTTAATTGTCCCAAGACCAGAAGAGAATAGACCGGACTAACAATGCGAAGTAATGACACGTAAAGAACGGTATCTTTTCAATCTAAGCTTTGCTTCTCGCGTCGGAGAGGAATTGTTTTTTTAAAAAAGCTGCGTGCCGATATTACTACTGCAAGTTTAGTTAGTTTCACGAAAGACATTATCCCAGATTCAAAAGATTAAATCCATTTAAAAAAAGTGCATGATCCCAAAAAACGTAAGGTTTTAACTCGGGAAATTTTGATGCGTGTAAATACTTATTTCATTACGTGTTGTTTCCTTGGGAGCTTATCGTTAATCGTCAGTTTTATTTCTTGTTTGTGCAATTGCCGTCCACCTGAATTACTTAAATTGACAATTTCATGCCGTGATGATATGTCAAAATTGAGATTTTGGCCCCTGTGTATGTACGTTTTGCTTAATTATTGGCATATTTATTTTGCCGAATATCTGATGTGTGCAAAAGGCGAAACGTGTAACTATGAATTATCGTTTCTGTTTCTAATCTGCAAGCTTCGAGATGTAACCGAAACAATTGAATTAATTGTACCCTAGTTAAGATTTAATTAGTGGCGTCGTGATTATTGTTTATCGGAAGGACCACGTTTCATTGCAGGCGTCCTTGAAAACATTAAAATGAGTCCAGATGACGCTGCAGTGTAGCGAAACTAGTCGACCATAAAACTTTGTTTCCTGTGGAAACGCCAAGACTTCGATTCTTTTTTCGTGCTTTACCAATGCATTTCCGAAAAGGTATCGGTCTCCAAGATCTCTCAGTTCAAATCCTAGACAACCCTGACGAATAATTAGGCATATTGGAAAGAACGAAGAGCCAGCGGTAGGTGGTGTGTGCATCTTCAAAAAAAAAATATTTGTAGTAATGTGTAAGTTTAGAATATTTCGTGTCGTGTTTAGACGCTCAGGAGTGCCTAATCACTGTGTTCTCCGAAAACCTTATTTGACCGGTAGGCTGTCGGTAATTCATCCTAATAATTTCACTTTGGAGGGTCGTCTATGGGATATCTGTAATCGCCCGCGCGAGGGAGATGGAGGGGAGTTTGTTCGGGTCGGGCACGCCCACGTCCATGAATCTCGGCCGGTCGGGCCGCATGCTCCACGCGTGTTTTCGCCGACCCTCTCGGGTTGGCTCGTCTATTTCACGTCCCCCACTCCCCCGTCACTGACCCTCCTTAACCCCTGGCTACCTGCCGTCGCTGCTTCCTCCTCCGAGCGACCGGCCGCCTTCTCACACACGTGCACGGCCACCCGCGCTACCCGTCTTCGCTCGGGCCTCTCTCTCCCTCAACCTCGCCGACCACATCTTCCCTCCACCCCCTAAAGGCGGCGGGGCTACTTGATATGCTGGTATACCTGCGTCACGTAGACATGGATTCAGATCAACTAGGGCGATTTGGGGATTGGGAAGTAGCCAATTGGTATTCAGATAGAATGAAATAAAATTTATTTATGTCTACAAAAAGAGAGAATTTTGAAAACGTAAAAGGCTTCTGCGTTGAACTTCATAATAAGTTCCCAGAGACTGCGGGAGATGCCGCGACTATAACTTTTAACGGAGTCATCCGCTAAAAGTGCATTATAATGCAACAATTTCAAAGTGTAAAAATCTGGGTTCGAATCCCGGCTAAAGCGAATGATTTTTACACTCCAAATTGTTGCATTGGAATTGATAACAAGTATTTATCAAGGGACCTTGAATATTTTCACGAAAGCGATATGCCTCTGGATATTCTAATATGCCGATGGTACACAACCCGCGGCCCGAGACTACTTTTAGTGCGTTCTGCGGCTGCTTGCGAAAGTGTCAAGTCATGGCATACATATAATATCTCGCCTATGCATGAAAATACCACAATTTAACTGCTTTTTGCGATCCCCAACTTTCAATACGTTCATAAATAGAGAAGCCCTCCTACCTCACATCTAACGTTACTTGTTTGGTCTCGGTTCCTTACCTCTCTCCATCCTATCCTTTGCTCGACCCCTCCTATCTCTTCGATCAGCTGAGGGTGAGTTCTTCGCCGGAGCACATTGTTTGCTCGGCAAATATGGTTGAAGTGACGATGTGGAGCCGTGCTCGAGCCCGGGTGTTGTGTTCGTTTTTCATGTTTTCGCCAGATACCTAAGCCATGCAGTTCTCCATGAGTTCCGATGCTCAAATAGGGAAAATGTGCCGATTCTTCGGAATATTGACGTTTATAGGTCATACGATGCATGCATTAAACATGATCTGATCAGTAGTTGTCGTGTATAGTTCACGGGAATGAACATTCCTTTTAAACTAATTAATGTTTTGCTCGAACTAATGGTTTATGCTCCTGAACCGATGGGCGTTAGCAAGTGACGTGCAATTTTCTGAACCTTAGATGCCACAACACCTCGGGATTTTTTAAAAAACAAATTTATTCGAGATTTTAACACCTTTATCATTTTCCAAATCAGGCACGAAGATATTCAATTGAAACATTGTAATCAGTCAAAAATGTTATTTGTATTTTACAATCAAAGTATTTTGATTTACATTGTTATTCCTGAATTAGGTTTGATGCGTCTAATGCTCTTTTCTTTCTTTGCAGGTATGTTCTTTGGATGTATTTCCGTACGATGGCTTGCTGTCGAGGGTACGTTTCAATTCCATATTTTAAAAGGATTATTAAGTCTTCTAGAGTAGTTTTTAAAAACCATTTTTTTTCAGTTTCATCAAAGTTCGAAATGTATTCCTGGTACCTCGTCGGGGGGCATAAGAAAAATGTCTTTGACTGCGAGATTTATCTCGGAAATTCCTTTATCAGAGATGGAAATCTTGATTACTAATGCTCCTTCAAGAAGACAGTCCCAACTGTTGACTTTTGTTTAAGCTCGTGAGTTCGGTATCAATTTTGCCGGTGTTCTGGAGTGAGCGTTAAAATACAGGCACCTCTTCAAAATTTAACATATAATTGTGACCGTCACTAACTTGATGTTTTAAAGAGGTATGGTTTGCTTAACTTTTCAATTAAAAAAATAGAATATCAATGCAACAATTCCGGAGCGTAAAAACCATTCGCCTTGCGGCGTCTCCCTCAGTTCCTTGGAATTTAAAAGAAAATACACTGAGGATAATATTCTCGTGGGCTTCTCTGGTATTTCGCTCTAATCTAAACTGCGAGGCCTCTAATTAACTTCGTAACTCGACTAATCTACGTGCGCAAAGACGTGCCTGGGCGGTAATTTAGATTACCGAGGAGAAGAAATACCTTTCTAAAAACAAGCGACGGAGTCTTCCTTTGAAAGAAAGGGGAGATTCTGGTTTCAAAACGTGCCGGATGGACGGCTATGTGCGAGACTGTGTTTATGACATCCGCAGGTCGTCCTCACTCTTCGATGATGTTAGCCAGGGGACCTCCCGATAAACAGGGGCGGCTCTAATAAATAGCAAGGCGCTTCATTAAATGAAATGCAGCGTGAAAGTGGATAGTCGTGGGAGTGAATATGCAAATTTTCCATGGTTCGTATTGACTGCGTAGCCTCCAGCCCATAAGCACGCAAGCAAAAGAGCGACTAGGTTTCAGGTATCGTCCAACATTTGAGGGGAGAGGGGGGGTAGGGCAGGTAGGTTTAGGGGGATTCGGCTGGAGGGGAAGGAGGAGATGAGGCGAAAAAATTGGCGTTAAAAAAAAAACGTTATTGCGAGACTAGGGGACGGGATTTGCATTTCAAATGCTTAGTTGGCGAAAAATTCAGGAGAAAGAATTGGAACAGATCGTTTTTTTTATGAAAGGTGCAGACCACATGTTTTAATTTTCCACACACACATACATATGTAATATTTATCTGTATATATATATATATATATATATATATATATATATATATATATATATATATATATATATATATATATATATGTGTGTGTGTGTGTGTGTGTCTATATAGGTAGTATACATTTTTTCTTATCTCAGGGCACCCTCTTCTGTCGAGGTCGTTCCTTTTTTTCAATTCATTTATTCCATTCCACTCTGCTTGGATCACAGCCATTAAATTCATTTGGCGATGTTCATGAATAAGTTGAGGGTCGATTTCGATCGCGATAATACGTGTGTCGCCTTTCGGCAATACCACGGGATGAGAATAATGCTCCTGATTGCATATATTTTTTTGTGTCCCCCCCCCCCCCTTACTCCCTCATTTTCCACACACGACGAATGTAGATTTTTCTCCCATTCCCTCCGATTGTCACGAATTTCATTGTGTGCTTTTTTTTACTTATGTATGTATATATATATATGTGTGTGTGTGTGTATTCAGGTGGGGTAATTGGGTCATGATCGTTTCTGCAAGTCATGAATTACTTTATCGACTTCTTTATTCCCATTCCCTTCCAGGGGTTTTTTTCTTAATAATTGACGTAGAAATGTTGACAGTCCTTTTTGGTAACATGAGAACGTTCTCACACCGCTCCCTCCCCCGCTTCCCGATGGAAAGGGCAAGAGGGGTCGTTTTTGTTTGCTTCCCCCGCTTGTGTACTCACTCTTCTGCCCTCCCCGGACCCCTCCTCTCCCCCCCGTTCCTTTCCATCCCTAACTACTCTCTTTCTCTCTGCCCCCCGCCTCTGAAATCCCCCGTAGCTAAGCTGCGGGGATAAGTTTCATACGCACAGCTTACTCCCAGAGGGTAAATTACGCTGCAGATGATGCATTTTTATATCACGCCTTCGCATTCGACGAAGCACATGCGAATAGTGGGCTAAACTGTTAATTCAATTGAAATTGTTGCGTTTGTAGCTTCGTTAAATGTTAATATTAAAATTATTCCTGTTTGATTCGCGATTGGGAATAGTGGGAAGGGATAGTGAAATGTATTACGACGAACCCTTAGTTAGCAGAGGGGGAAAATTAATTCGGAAAGTAGTATACTTTTACAGTAAAACCTGCCAAAGGTGGAATCTCTGAACACAGAGAAAGCCTGTAATATCCGGAAGCATGGATTATGATCGTGTGATTCTCATGTAAGCGCCTTCGAAGGGTGGAAACGGCGAGATGCGGATTCTTTGTTTTTGAATCTTCAAGAGGAGCAAATATGATTTCAGATGGAAATCCGAAAAATATTTTGCCTACACCCAAGCCTTTAAACTTTTGTTATTTTTGAAATGTTTAATTACTTTTCAGGATTTTGTAATCCGAAAGTTTAAGTGATTTAATGGCAATTAATTCCATTGGAACATTTACCATTTTTTTTAAATTTCCCACAAAATATCCACGTCCTTTTGTTTGAACCCGACAAAGTTGAAATATCAGTTGGTCACTTGCCATTCTGCTAAATCGGAAATTTTCACTTGTAATAATGAATAATATTGCAGTGATTGGTCCCGTTTCGTGCTTTAAAAAAAGATTATTTACAAAATTGTTCCAAAATAACAAACAGAAATCAACAAAAAATAATTAAAGTAAAATTAAATAATAATTAGGTATTCAGATAAAGAGTGCATTGTCAGGCAATGGATATTTTGTTCGAATACGGTGCGGTGTTATAATAATGACTCCATTAAAACTTGCCGTGTCTGTCATGGCGTGATCTATAGAAACAGACATACTCGCACTCATACTTTAGGTCTGTATTAACCCACGTAATTTGCCTACGTTAGTTGGATAGGACTCCGCTCTCATGTCGCCGTCTTCACAGGTGTGGGTGGCTATCTATTCACATCGGTGCCCTCGTAGGACGTAGAATTACAGGACCAGGAGGCGTGTTGTGCATGTATAAATGGCCTCTGGCCCCTTTGTGACGTGCAACTTCGCGCGACTCGCAATTAGCGGTAGGTACTACGCGCGGCAGTCATTTAGTTACCCCCTGTACAGCCAGCTTCGCTAGCCGTGCCCTAGTTACAATGCTGTTACGACAAGGGAGGTACCTAATCTAGAAACTTTCCAAGCGGGTAATGTGGCGACGAAGGACCATTTATCCTGGGTGGATTATTTAAGTATCCAACGAGCGTCATCCAATTGGTTTTTAATCGTTTGACCTTCGAAATGGCTGCCCATAGCACGATGATTCGTCGGTCTTTTCGCCCAGCCTTAAGAAAAAATCTTCAGATATTTAAGATCCTTCAAAGGGCTGTATAATTTAGGAATTAAAATATGATGCACACAGAGAAAGGGAGCCCGTTTCTTGAAGAATCCTGATCTACATCTACGCTATATTCTGCAAGGGCGTGCGACGGAGGGTGTTAGAGCACCAGTAATTCGTGCCTAGTATGAGGGTGTTAGGGCACCACTCGTAAAACAGAATTCAACCACATGCTTAATGAATGAACGCTTAACTAATGAACGAACTTAAATAAAAAACCAATGGACGAATTTAGACTAGTTAATGTACGAATAGAAAGCGACACATTATTATCGGATGGCCTTGCTTGGTGGACGCTACAGGCACGAAGCCTACATGCACCAATTTAAATATCAGGTAAATAGAAATCATGCGAGTTTAACGCTAGAACGGAAGAAATAATTTTAGCGCCGCATCATATTCCCTTGCGGGAGTAGGAGAAACCGAGAGAAGCAGATTGCGGAACAGAGTGGATATTATCCCCTTTACCTCGGAATAACCGAGTGAATATAGTACCGATTTACATACGTCTATTCGACCATCGGGGTTAAATAAGAGAGAGATGTACCTCGTAACTGAGGTGTTCAAGTACTTGCTTTTCCCTCGGAGTCGATAAAAATTTCCAACCTTAGCCCCCGAATATTTTTGTTTAAAAATCAATGCTAAAAGATTTCGTCAAACAACCCGTTTAATGCATAGTATGCGTGTGTACTTGAACAAATGTATATTCACACGCAGGAATGAACTCTCATTTGGGCACGAATTGCTCGTACTCTAACACCCTCCGCCAAAAGCCATCGCGGCGGGTTTCTGGGTATTGTGCAGGCTACGTAGATTCTTGAAGACGACAGATGGATGGCAAGTCGAGATTTCTGAACATGAAATTGCACGGAACGTCAGTAATACGTAACCATTATCAATGTTTTCTAATGATATCCGACCTATACTTGAACCCCTGCCACACGCTCTCGTGGGTGCACGAAGGATGAGTTTTAGATGTCTGCATTTTTTGGGGGGGATTTTTAATGCCTCTTTGGCTTAATCTGACAGCAGCTTTGCTAGCGTACCAGCCGGCGTCTTGAGGTTGAAGGTTTGGGGTTGGGGGGGAATAAGCGAAACCTTTGTCAAGACTTAAGCCAGCGACCCCGGAGGGAACTGGAAAACAGAAGAGGTCGACCGAACAAACTCCGGGAAACTTGCAGACCAACGTAATAGCGTGTGTGTCAGCAGAATGTCGGCCCACTCGCAAAATCCCCCACTTCCTCGACTCACTTGAATACCCCTCTTCGCCCCTCCCCCCCTCCCCATCCCAAGAATTCGCCGACACCCTCTAACTCAGCTCGTTTTATCCACATCATCCATTTCCCCCGCACCGACCGTCATCCTCTCGCTCCCCTGCTCTCATACATTAATTAAAAAGGACGTTTAAATTTCCGGCTAACCGTATGATGATGATGATGGTGGTGGAAAGATTTGTTCGAAAAAGCGTTCAGTTTTTGGTTCGTGCGAAATATTTCATTCCCTCCCATTCTTCCACGGCACACCCTCGAGAGAGAGAGAGAAAGAGATACATATCTATCCCTTTCTTCCCCTCTTTCGCCTCCTCTCTGCGAGTGTAGAACGACACGAAGATCCCATAAGTCCAACCGACGCCGCTGCAGTTAAAGCCTAAAGGTTCATCTTCAGTCTCCCCCGCCGCCGTGCCCCATTTGAAGCGACCTCAGACCGGCGAATTCACGCAGCTTCTCCCATCTCCCCATGCAGGCGAATAATGGGCGATATCAGGCCGCCAAACTTATTTGCATTTTTATAAATGCTCTGTGGAAGGAGTTTAATAACATACGCCGCTTCAATTCTCTCGTATTTCACGTTTTTCGAAATTAGTCAAGTCCTTGAAGTCAATGAATTATTGCCAGAGAAAAATCCAAAATTAAGAAGACGAATTTTTTAGTTTCCGTATGCTTCATGTTGAAGAAAACGGCACGACGTATTTCGCTACACTGTTGCTGAAGCGGTTGCAATACTTTTCGTGGAATCAGCTGGTTATATTATTATTCGCAGACTTTGTTCCAGTGTCTGTATACGCGGAGAATTCCGCAAAATGTACACGTATTCCTCATTACTACGCTACTGTTAGCAGTTTTGAAACGTGAGCCGTCCTGTTCTTCATTAATTAAGTCGAAATTACGAAGTTGATGCTTTAATTATGGATATCCATTACTTTCCACGTTTGGAAAGTCATCAAGTCCTAGCGAAATTAGTCTTTTAAATCAGTGGCTTTTAGCGGATTTTAGGAACACGATCTCCAAATTGGCCCGCCTCGTTTATCCTATTTTGGATCATCGCAATCGGTGGGTGAACTGTAGTTTTATTTCGACTGCGTAGGCACAGTCTACATAATGAGTCGAGAAATGTAAAGTCTTTGAAAGGAAAAAGAAATATTCTTTCCGGTGGAGATTTTTGATCCCTTGAAAACTAATAATGTTCAATGCGGGAATAAAGGTGGTCGGGTAGGAGAGCGTACGTACGTGCATACCTTCGCTCTGTCGGTGCGTGCTCTCCTCGCTCTCCCTCTCTCTTTCCATCTCCCGGTCTACCCCGCCCTTACTGCCGCCATCCCTCTCCCCACTGCACTCCCCTTGTGCCTTCAAATCCACCCCCTCGCTTTCCAAATTCACCTCCCCCCCCGGTCTCCTCTTCTTCTGCTTCCCACCCCCGCCTTTCGCCTCTCCCCTTCCTCCCTGCGCGTGTGTGTTTGAGAGAGAGAGAGAGTGTGTGTGTGTGTGGGAGAGAGAGAGAGCGAGAGAGTCGTATCGATTCGTTGGACTCGGTGGAGCATGCGGACTTACCGAGGGTGGTGTGGTTTCAGCGGGTAGAGGGAAGGGGAGAGGAAGAGTTTGGCGGGGACGGTGAAGAGTGCGGGAGGGGGGGGAAGGTTTCATTCCAGAGGGGGATGAGACAGGGAGAGCGGGGGGGTGGTAGCATTCATTGTATGGGTTGCCACCTCTTCATTCCAGTTAACCCGGATATTTCCACCCAGGGCCAGAATTTATTTTTTTTGTTCCCCCCCGCTCCTCTCCTTCCCAAGTCGCGAAACTCTTTTAAACTATTCCTCGCGAAACAATGACATTCACGTTGCTTAATGTTTTTTTTACCTCCTCAGACATCTAGCCAAGGGGAGTGAGTGTGATATTTTATGTAAGGGGCGACAGTTTTTAAGAGTCGGGGTATTTTTTGGGGGGTGGGGTGTAGTTTGGGTGAGGGTTTTGGGAACGGGAGCGGGAGGGAGTGAAGGAAATTAGGGTCAGAGAGAGCCCCGCGGTCTCCTCTTTCCCTCCCTCCCTCCCTTCACCCCTCGCCGCAGCCTGGGAGAGAGATAAGAGACGCCATCCGTGTTTGCGAGAGGATTGGAGATGAAAAACCGGGCCTATTAGTTTTTAACACGCTCGCGAGGGTATATGTGGGTGGGGTGGGGGAAGGGGTTCAATTTAATCGGGATTATTTACGGTGAGGCGCGGCAGGATTTTGGAGTTAAAGTTTCCCTTGCTGCAATGCAAGTGTTTCTCCCGAGTATATTCCACCTGCGGGCTCTCCGGAAAGTTGCTTGTGCATCTGCGGTCGCTGCGGTAACCGGGAAAGCTTTTCTGGATCATTCACTTTGATGTAAATGATTCGAATAAGTCCTTCGTCACGAAAAAACTTTGTGGTTAAGTTGATCGTGGAGGGGAATACACGAGGAGTAGTGTTGTCTCTCTTTGGAGAAATATTTTTTAATTGAGATATTTTCCTTGATGAAGTGACAGTGTAGGCAGTAAAGTTGTTGCAGACACGCGGCTGAATGGAAATATCAGCAAATGTGCTCATTAATGATCAACATAATTTATTTCGCTTCAGTTGATTGTCAAAAGTTTTCCAGTTGTTGATTTAATGGTGTTTCTATATGAAAAGATATTCGTGAATCGCCCAATCATTGAAAACAGTTTTATATGTTTTTTCATCCTTATCCCAGCAAGGGCCAGCAATTTTGTTCCATTTTCATTTAAAATAATTAAGTATGCAGTGTGGTACATTTTATCATTCATTATGTATAGCCGAGGAATCGACAGTGTACTTGTATAGCAGTCTTCGAATTTGCAGCGAATTATTTTCAGAGAAAACCGCACGCAAACTCATGAAGGGTAGTAATTTATGGCAATAGTATTATTCTCCTCAACGTAATTTGCCTTATCGCCATAAGGAAAGCGGTAAATGCATTCGAATCGAATTAAATATACGTAGAAGCACGTAAATTGAGTCTGATGTCCATTTTTTCTTTATTTGCGAAGGAGCAATGAAGTGTCCACATTTTGCATCGGTGCGATTTTTATGCAACGATCGCATTGCTTCGTTTTCATTGGGGTCAACCATCACTCCGTCGTTCGCTCGATACTCTTCATTTGTCAATCGCGGGAGGTCATCGCTTTTTTTATCTCCAGTCTCTCTGTGGTGTGTCCGATTGATGAAAGATGCCACTGATCGGTCGCTGATTCGAGGGAAAGATATGAGAATTGGGTAGAGAGAGAGAGAGCCGTCCGTGAGTTACGGCCCCACATTGGTATACATCCGCACATTGCGTTTCCGTGTCTTTGTCGATTCATCCCAGGATCGTGTGTCAAGAGTGAAACAGCCGTCGTAGAAAAATTGCCGAATGAAAAGGGTGTCCATTAGCAATACAAAAACTCTTAGTTTAGTGAACTGGCAGTGTTACTGTGGTGACTATGCAAAAAAAAGCTTCCATGCATTTTTAACTAAAAGAAAAGAAAATTCATAGCTAATAGCTCAGGCGGTGAAATGGTTGAATTGGGATATTGGATGTCGTGAATCCCTTGAAAAGAATTTTATTATGTTTTGGATTTCCTTTGGTCCCAGTGTGTAAAATTGTGCAATCTCTTATTTCACGAAAGAAAGTTTTTTCCAGGATGGGAAATAAAATTTACATTGGTTGTCCATATCACACTTTATTATCGCTCCTAATTATATTTGGCATTATTTTGAATTGAACACGATTATGGTTTTATTGTTTAGAGTACGAATTTTGAAATAAATGTGCGCGTTAAAGTTAAATTAATAGCATGATGTTAATATTCCATGCGCTTTCTTATCGAGGGTAGCACTTGGTGAACAATCAATCATTGAAAGTTTCCTAGTATTGTTTTTAATTCGCGAATTGACTATTTCCGCGGCTAATCCTGATGCTCGTCAAGATGTAGGATTAAGTGTTAGAACAACTATCTGTAATCAAATGAACCCTAGCTATTAAACCACTAGGCTATGCCATTTAATAATTAGCCTTTGAGATGTTAAGGAGCTGAATGGAAGTGCCATTTTATATATGCCATTTTATGGTCGTTAACTAGGGAGGGATTAAGCAAAACTTCCGTGAAGGAGATAAAGTGCGAGTATTCGGGTGGATGGAGAAGGCAAAAATAGAGATTGCATTAAGAATAAACCGATTGGGATTGCAAACATGAATCGCAATGTTTCATGTGACATCCTCATCGAAGTTTTCAAATCGCAAATTTCATTCGCTTGTATTAAATTGTGTCGGGGAGCTTACAGGAATCGATTGCTTTTGTATGTAGCATTCTTTCGTATGTTCTGCGATCCTGAATGTAGCGAAAATGGTGAATGGTATTTGCTTTTCCTGCTTAGATCGTCAACACTTCGAGTCTGTTACGGAATGTCGCAAATGGGGCAGCGCAGCTTGCAAGCTAAGTGCGGGGTGAGGACTTTTCGGTCAGCCAACCAGTTCGTTGACCGCCAAGTTAATCCGGTCGTCGTGGTCAATAGTTTTTCTGGGGTGGGGAGACATTTTGAATCTTTGTGGTGCCCCCATTCGAGAGATCCCTTGTTTACATCAATGTTTTTATATGCTCATCGTCATCTCGTCCCTTGCTAATTATATTCCCTCAGTTGAGCTAGTCGGCTTTAATGTAGATTTGTTTTCAATTCTAAAACAAATTCATTTCTTGCAATGACCGAAAGATTACTTGAGGATGTGTAACCGCCGATAGTTAGAATATGCTTAATCCTTAGTTATCCGGGTGAATTGGTGGAGTGTGAGTTAAGCAGCGATAATAAGAATGAAAGCACGTATTAGCGTGATGCAGCACCTAATGGGAGTGCGTCTACAGGATTAATTTATTGCTTTGGGGAATCGTTTGTTTTAAGCTGTGTTCTTCCGTTTTCCCTGACAATGCTCTTCTGTGGGTGGCAAATAAATTAACGACTTTGCTACTCGTAATACTTACAGACCGCCAGTTCAAGGCTGCAGACTAAGGTGCTTCAGAATCGAGGTTGCATCAGTGGGTGTAATAAATGAACGTGAGGGTGTAGATTAGCGATCTTTTCTAGGTGTGTGTGTTTAGGTTTGTGCGAGTCACTTGGGAAAGCGAATGCTGGTGGAGTTTTACCAAAGTGACGTACGAGTGGCGGTGAACCCTATCGAAAATGGTGATCTCTTTTTTTTCAGGAAAAAATATATCCCTGGTAATCCGGCTGTGAAAGCTTACCAAGTGTTTGTCTTCACGAAATTCTCTCTCTGAGTTGATATTTGTCTTGAATGTTTTTTTTATATATAAGACTGCGGGTGGCATTTATCATAATCTCAAAGGCCATTCATTACCGTAATTTTGCCGTTCAATATAGGATCTCGATAACCAGCATCAATAATCCCCACCTTGCACTCCTACTACTCCGATTTCATCTGGGAATTGAAAAAAAAAGAAAAGAAATAATAATTGCAGGAAAGGCCAAAGGTCGTAAATTTCACGCATTCGGAACTTCGGAGTCGAGCGGCGGAAAGAGGCTTTAGCCTCGCGTAAACCCTGGAATTTTTGTGTTTCGGGGCGTATTTCCCGTCTTTTTCTCAGAATTAATGTTGTCTTTTCTGACAGCTTGCATGCAATACGGAGATATATTTCTTGATTAATGCGCCCTCGAAAAGAAATGTGCGCATAGTTAAGCGAATTAAGTGCGTAATTACTCTCCGAGTAATTCGGTCTTTTTCTTTCGGCCTAATGGTTCAGGATCTAATACTACGTAGAAATGATTGGGAAATAATCTTTGTAAATGTGTTATTCTGGGATAAAGGATTGAACTTGCGTGACTTGAATATTGCTTGGATATCGCTGGAAAATCTCTTTGGAAGAGAAGTTATCCCCCCCGGCAGATTTGTACTCGAAGACGTGATTTGCACTGGCCACATTCAGCTTGTCCTCATTAAGCTTGTCGATTCACTTCTTCGAGGTTTCCGGACTTCACACCTCGTAGTCTTCTCTTTTCGGCGTCGCTTAGTCTTACCTCTCTCTCTTGTGTAATTGTTCACGTACGTCTTTTCCTATTTTTTTCGTATTCTGCAAGTAGTTATGCTTCGTCCAACGTGTACATTCAATAATGAATTGATTGTTTTATTCTAGAATGAAACTTCCATCGCTCCTTGCTCTCCCTTTTCTCTTGTTGTCTTATTTTTATTTAATGCAAATCATTTCAATGACCACAATTCAAATTTTTATATTCAACCTTAGTGTGGGCATTTGGAGAAAGGTTACATATGAACACCAACATTTGTGTGATTACCACTAGGGTACTGTGAATTTTTTAAAAAATATTTGCAAAAGGAAAGCTATGCAGCAAAATATAATTTATGCTTTCAAAAAATGTCAAAGCTTTTTAAACCCAAGCGGATATTTTAATCCATCAATGCGTAAGGGCATCCCTCTTTATTTCTTCCGGACGCGGACTCAGCCCGGAGTTTCGTATAGGTGTTTTAGAGTTGATTCTTGCGGCCATGTGCGTAGAAAAGATCACTGATTGAACGTTTTTAAATGAAGTGCATTTTCACGCTTGAGTTCTTAGCTTCTGATAGATAAATTGCCAGCCCGATAGAGTGTATATATGTTTATATGTGTGTGAGTGTATGTAATTGTGTGTATATATTATATATATGTATTATTTATGTATATATATATATATATATATATTAATTATGTATATTAAATTATTAAGAAATAACGGGTGAGTGTTCTTATATTGTTTTTTGCTGTCCAAGTTTTATATATATATATATATATATATATATATATATATATATATATATATATATATATATATATATATATATTTTTTTTTTAAAGTAATCTACCGGTTAAGGTAGGTTTTTGGACGGACACAACTACCAAACAAATATTTTATTACTCCTAACAAAACACAAAATCCATCATCCTACTCTATATCAGGTCCCTCTTCATCTCTGAGTACTTTCTTCCTCCCTTCATCCCGTTCAACATCCCTATCCTGTTCCTTCCCTTTCCTCTTTTGCCCAACATTCTACCCTCTATCACAGTCTTCAACATCCCACTGCCGGTCAATACCCCCTTCAACCACTTCTCCTGCCTCCATAGGATTTCTCCCAACAAACCCCTGTCTTCGCCCACCATACCAAGTACTTCCTCATTTGTTTTCTTCTCTGTCCATTTCACCTTCTCCATTCTTCTCCACACCCACATTTCAAAAGCCTCCAATCTACGTCTATCCTCCTGCTTCAATGACCACGTTTCCGCTCCGTACATAGCTACGCTCCATATCAAAGTTTTTACGAGTCTTTTCTTAACATCCTTACTCAAAGTCCCTGTCATCAACTCCCTCCTCCTTGTGAAAGCCTCTTTGCCTAGCGCAATTCTTCTCCTTACGTCCCTACTACTTTGACCATGTTGGTCCAAAACACTACCGAGATACGTAAACTGTTCTACCTGCTCTAGCTTTTGCCCTCCTATTTTAATGTTAAGCTTGGCCTTTTTCTTTCTAGAAAATCGCATAACCTTTGTTTTATTAATATTGATTTTCATCCCATACCTGTCGCACTGAATTTCCAATTCACTAAGCAATGCTTGCAGTCCCTTGGCTGACTGACAAACTAAAGCTTGGTCATCAGCAAACCTAACTGATTTTACGAATTCCCCGCCCACTTTCATTCCTACCTCGAGTTCTTCCCATGCCTCTTTGATCATTTCTTCTGCGTACAGGTTGAACAGCAACGGTGATAATGGGCAACCCTGCCTTACACCCCTTCCTAACCCTGCCATCCTGACTCCCCGTTTCTCACCCTCTTCTGAGCAGTCTGAGACATGTACAGGTTGCGGATAAGCCTCCTTTCCCTCCAATCTATTCCTATTTTCTGCAATATACTCATTAGTTTTTCCCAATTTACTCTATCAAACGCTTTTTCGAAATCTACGAAACAGGCAAATACCTCCTGGTTGTGTTCTATATTCCTCTCGATTAATAATCTCACTACTGCAATGGCATCACGCGTACCTCTCCCCTTCCTAAACCTAAACTGATCATCCCCTAAGTAATCATTTGCCCTACTCTCTATCCTTTTGTTTATGATCCTGAGAACAACCTTAGCTGCGTGGGATATCAAACTAATTGTCCTATAGTCCTCACATGACGTGGCCTTTACCTTTTTCGGAATAGGAACTAAAACTGATCTAACAAAGTCTTCCGGCCAGATTCCCTCCTCATAAATACTACGGATCAGCCCATATAGCCTCTTCCTCCCACATTTTCCCAAGCATTTCAAAAGTTCCACGGGAATTTTATCCACCCCCACGGCCTTATTTAGTTTCATCTCCCTTAATGCCCTTTCTATCTCATTGTCTAGTATGCCTGGACCTAAGCTATCTTCCTCTACGTCATGTTCCTTTTCAATGTCTAACTTTGTTGGTCTAAGCTCTTTACTATACAGTTCTTCTACATATTCCTTCCATCTCTCTTGGATCTTTCCTGCGTCAACTATTACCTTACCGGCCTTATCTCTAACTGCTATCGTTGATCTCCCTTTCTTACTTCCCGATAAAGATTTAACTATGCTGTAAAGCGCACCGATTTCCCCCTTCCTCTGCAGACTTTCCATATCCTCGCACTGCGTCTTCCACCATGCTTCCTTTGCTTTATTTGTTGCCCGCCTCAATTTATTGTTCAATTCTTTGTACTTCATTTTGCCTAATTCTGTATTTATATTCTTCCATTTTCGCCGCTCATCCATTTTTGTAATCATCTCATCCGTGATCCATGGTTTACGAGTCCTTTTAGCGTTAACGGTTCCAATAGTGTCTTTTGCCGCTTTAGACAACCCTTTTTTGATACATTCCCATTTTTCTTCAATAGTACTTAGCTCTTTACCGTCCTCCATGATTTTCTCTACCGCCTGTTTGTATTCCTTTCTTTTCAACCCATTTAATGCTTCTACATTCCATTTTCTAACTCGCCGCCCCAGCCTTATCTTTTTAAAACGTACGCTACATTTCATAACAACTAAATTGTGGTCTGAGTCCGCATCCGCTCCCGGGAAGCTGTGGGAATTTATCACACTGTTCCTAAACCTGTGTCTAACCAGGATATAATCTAGCTGATATCTTCCCGAGTCACCTGGCATTTTCCATGTATACCTGCGTCTTTTGTGGTGTCTGAACCAAGTGTTGGTGATAACTAAGCCCTGTCTCCTGCAGAACTCAACTGCTTTCTCCCCGCGGTCATTCCTCGTGCCTAAACCGTAGTCCCCCACCTCATCACCATCTCTTCCTTCGCCTACCGTCGCATTCCAATCCCCCATCACTATCAAATGTTTCCCTGCAGGAACAAATGCAATCATGTCCTCTAACTGATCGTATATCCTATCGACCTCTTCTTCCTTATGGTTGCTCGGTGGCATGTATACCTGGATAATAACTAAGTTCGTCGGTTCTGCTTTTATCTCCACTAGTAGTATTCTATCCGTTACCTGCTCTATGTTGACTACGCTTCTTCCTACCTCTTCATTTAATACTATGGCAACCCCTCGTTGGCTCTCGTCCCCACCGCTGTATATTATTCTATACTTATCACTCCAGTAATCCCCGCTATCTTTCCATCTCACCTCGCATAGACCTAAAATATCTATATTTCCCCTTTCCATCTCTCGCTTAACATTCTCCAATTTCCCCGTCCTCATCATTGTCCTAACATTCCACGTTCCTATTCTAACTAATTTGGTCTTCTTCTCCTGCGTATTCTGTCCTGCTGCTGCTGGTTTTCCCTTGCAAGGGTTTCGTGGGATGACGACCGCGGAAGCCTTGCCTCCCCCGCTGCCGGGCACGACACACGGCCGATTGGGCCGAGCCCCGTGGTTGCCAGGACTCAAAATATCTCTATTGTCCATCATATTTTTCTAGGGAATGATAATTGAGGTGGTTTCCCGTTGCCTTCCTCAATAGTGTTTTTAACGTGACACCATCACTTACTGGCCGCCCCACTGGGGTCAGACGCCATTGCAGCCGCCTCACTGAGGAACAGACGCTGCGTGGACTACCTTTCGTCTGGCTCCTAACCTTCGACCTATCTGGCATGGGTGACCCTACCAGGAGCAATTTTTATTACTCCCGCCAGTACAGCTCTAGGGGTCATCGGAACGCACAAGCCCTTCCACCACGTCAAGGTTGTAGTCCGGGGAGGGATATATATATATATATATATATATATATATATATATATATATATATATATATTTGTGTGTATACACACACGTACATACACGCATGTACAAGCATACACCTTCCTGACCTTTGAAGGTAGGCATGTGGTGAGGCGAACAAATGAACCTTGCAACGAGTTACGTATGAATAGAGGAGCAACCTCGCGCGCGATGAAAAAAAATCCACATGGGTGGTCGATGACAAAGGGGGGGGGTAAGTATTGATGTTAATATTCACTCGAGGGAGAGAGGTGGTGTCTGGGGGTTGTTGGTTGGGTTCGGGATGGAAGAGAGGGTGTGTGGAGGGGCGGAGGCGCGAGCAGAGATGTCGACGCCCCGCATCCAGTGAGCGTCGGTGGCAGTGAGGGTAGAGGAAATTCCTCCACCACCTTCTCGTACCCTCTTCCAAGGCCCGAGGGACGCAGTACGCCTTCCTCTGCCCGTGTAATGCGCTGCCTAAGTTCTTTTGACGTTCTGTCTACATCTCGGGAACCCCGATTTTCCCTATAACTCCACCTTAGCACGCATATATAACACACGTTAACTCCCCGCCCGCTTACTCCTCCAGCTGGGTCTTCATCTCTCGAACGTGCGAAACCGACTCCCATTCAACTATCGCGCATTGAAAGTGTTCGAACCCTTACCTACCACCTTCCCCCCTCGCCTAGCGTGAAGTGGGAGTCGAATTGCATATTTATCCCAGTTAATGACCAGAAAAGTAGCATTTGACGGGTGGGGGTTTCTCTTCCTCCCTCACATTCTCTCCTTGCTGGCTTAAAAAATGAAACCTCGGAAAGATTGCCTCCATCCCGGAGAGGAGTAGAGAAACTCGTGGGGGAGTGTTTCGGATCTCTAAGTCAGTCGGTAATAGTGAAGTTAAGTCCCGTTTCCGATACCAACGCGTCGACGGCCGTCGTCGTACGTGGGCGGGAAGTGCTGTGGGAACTCAAGTCCTTGCCTTCGTAACTTGCAGTTGCGAACGCTGCTAATTTGCAACGGTGAGCGCAAGAAACGCGGTAGAAACCGTAGCGGTTGAGGAGAAGGTGTGAAGCGAATTCACGATAATCGAAGAAAAACGGTCGGGTCGGGTTTCCTGGCAAAGACGTGAAGATGGAATAAAATATTCCGTCTCGGGTAATGATGAAGGAATATGATGCCGACGCTTCTTTTGATAGCAACGATACTTCGTTCTTATAATAGGGGTACAATAGGAGAAAAGGCCCAGGCCTAATACCTCCTTTCCTTATTATATGCGCCCTCGACCGATGGGGAGGGAGGTAAGGCCATATCCTCCGTGGTCTCTCCTCTTCGTCTTCTTTTGCTGCTTAAAAACAACCGTCAAACGTGGCTTTACGCTTAAATGGAAAGCGTACCCAGACTAAATTTCAGTCAGGTAGGTTATGTAGAGAGTAATATTAAGTTGCTTTAGCAGATGCAAAGTTGCGTTCTCATGTATTAAGAAAAATAGCATTTAATTACAGTTGGTTAATTTTAAAACGTTAAATAAAACATACAAACGTCCGATCTCGGTTGCGTTCTTTTTAACTAGTTCACTTCGGGCAGAAAATAAAGCAAACGAAGTGTTGTTGGGCATGGTAGGGGAAGAGAGAAGGGTTTTGGGAGAAATTCGAAGGTGGTGGGAAGGGTCGATGCGATAGGATGATTGGGAGACAATGGGATATTGAAGGCTGTAATCGAAGGGAGAAAGTTAGGAATGCAGAGGCTGTGGGAGTAAGAGAGTGGGGATTTTGAATGGAATCAAGGAAAAGGTAGAAGTGTGCAGAGCTAAAAGACGAGTTATAGCGGTGTGGAGTTAAAGGATATTTTGTGTCGAGTTCCGGGCTTTGAAGCCTTAGGGCATAGAAGTAAAGCAATTGTGTAGCGCGACTGGATCGATCGAAATCTTTCCCTATACCGGGGTATCCTGCCGCTAATAACAATTCCAGACTTCTTAGAGAGGGCAGATAGATCTCTGTTGCGATGATAAAGCAAAAGGCAGTGGTGATGTGTGTCGATTGGTTACGTTGGTGCGTTCGTTGTGAGTGGAGACGGGGCTTAAAGATTGTGGGGGTACGGAGGGAGGGTGTGATGCATTTAGGGGGGGAATTTATGGCGGAGGAGGATACCTAATCCGCGGTATGGACTCTTTTCCGTTCTCTCTATAATGCGCCGAGGCGGAGCCTTCCCGGTCTCGCGCGGTGTCAATGGATTCACGGCGAGGAAGAGCGTGGGTGGAGAAAATGATGGGCGTTTGTGTCGAAAAGGGCGAATGTTGGAGCGAGCCTTATGCAAGGCTTGGATATCGTCGTCGGTTTTCAATCCGGAGATGGGAAGTAACAGCAGCCCTCCATCCTTTCCTATTCCGAGTCAATCCCTTCGAGAGACTTCCTCTCTCGCATCCTTTTCCATTCTACCTTGAATATTTATTCCACAATATCGTTCAGTCCGCCCCCTTCTCCCGATCTATTTCCACTTACTTCAAGCCTTCCTCTCGCATTCATGGAGGAGGGGGTGAGTGGATCCATCCAGGCTCTCTCTTCGTTTTCCTAGCGGCTTCCAAGTTCGTTTCTTCTCCTTCACCCTTCTTTTCAGTCGCCTCATTTTTCACCCTGTCAGCTTGACGTTAATTAGTAGTCACTAGGACAACACACACACAGTGGAGTCGATGAATAGCTTCGTTGTCTTTTCTCTAAGTATATATTTACGACGAATTTCGGGGCTTGAAAATTGAATGAAGCGTGTGATTAATGAGGTAGTAGGAAGACTAAGCTCAATTTGTACTCGTTCAAGGAATTCTGATTGATTTTTACTTCTGTGTGATTCAAAATGATGGAATGTTGTACTTTGAAAGTGTGTTCCTCTGTTGACATTTGTCGCCGAGATAATCATTGTAAAGATTTTGAAAGTTTCTCGTATTTACATAAGAATTACAATTATTCGAATTCTAACGTGTAACGTAGGTTTTGGATGGGCGGAGACTGTAAATACAACGATACATTTTTTTCCTTCTCCCAATAAAACAACCCGACATCCAACACCAAAATACACACACCCTTTCAATTACGCACACTTTCCCTCCTCTCTTCATTCTGTCCAACAAACCTATTCTCTTTTCTATTCCTTTGCCGCTTGCCTAACGTTCTCTCCTCGGTCATATCTTCAACATCTCATTGCCAATTTACATATTACAGATTAGAAAAAGTCACTAACATTGGTTTAGTTCCTACGTTTTGAACTAGAGAAAAGAACGCAAAGCGGCCTAAAAACAAGCAAAATTTCTTTTGGTGATGATGAATGCTTTTTTAAATGTGTAAGCAGATGAAACTTTTACCGTAAATCGAAGGAAATATAAATTTATGTTGAGTACTTAATTGATGAGTGGATTTCGAAAAATCTGTGTCACTGCCTTCAGTTTATTGATTTTATTCACACACTCATATAAAAACGTCCATTTTTTAAAGCATGGTGATGAAAAATGCGAAAATACTTGTTCGTGTCTCTATTTCGGAGTTATTTTGGTTTTTCCGTCTTACGCCCCGCTTTCATTGAAACTAGCGGAATGATTTTATGATAGCGGAAGCATTTGAAATTGAAATTCGACTGCCTTTGACAGAGTCCTGTGTAATAATGGCACATTCAGGCATTTTAATCAACATTAAAATGCATAACGTCATCGTGAATTAATGACTGCTCTGTGTTTAGAATGTGAAAATGCATGGATGACGAACCATTCTTTTGAGAACGCCTTCCTCCTATTTTCCACCATGCAAAACCGCCTCTCACGTTTTTAATTCACCTTTGAACGTGACGTTTAGCGGCGGTGTCTTCTAAAGAATGTTTGAGCCACGCTTCGTTCGCTACCTCTCGTAGGTCTCCTGGTATGCTTCGCCCTCAGAAACGCTGACGGTTGCTGGCGTTTGCTTTGAAGATTGGAGGCCGAAGAAATAAAGTGAAAAGAGTACTATTTAGAACACTCCATAAACACGCGAGAATGCTTTTATTTCAAACCTAAATCGGTGGCAGTCTCCCCTGAAGTGCTCCTGCAAGAACATTGTTGGCTCGCTTCCACTTTTAGGGAGGTCGAATAAACTCATGGACACTCCACACAGGATTTTGGAGAGTTGATTAACGGTTTCCATGATAAAAATTATGTCCGCCAATAGAATAACTATCAACTAGATGTCGGTACAAAAATATCCGTACTTTCTGGCGGTAATTAACGAAAAAAAAGAAACTGTTCGTAGCCGGCTTTTTAATATCGTTGAACGTCCCCCGTCGGTTCTTCGGGGAGGTCCCCGACTAATCCGACAGTCGCGGGTCTTAATCCCGCCTCTGGCGTGGATGTCATGTCATGTGATGTAATTGCTGGATCGGGGTTTCACGCATGGCGTGAAATTATCTCAGTCGTCTGAGTAGCTGAAACCAGATTACATACGTACTTCCAATCCTTATGTGAAAGGGTTTTTTTTTACTCCATACTCAAACCGTCTCTGCCGCTGATGAGTCTCGTAGCGCGTAAAATTATTCGATCAGTTTTAATTCAATTCCCGTGGTCACCGGAGCCTAAAATGATAAGAAAAAGGTTTCCTCTCCATCTCGTGCACAACCAGGAGCCGTATCGCCGACAGATAGGTGATCTGAATCCCTTCCGCTGCTTCCCTTCTCCTCGCTCTCTGTTTCTACTTCCGACACTAATGGGCTTGCTCCATTGTCAGTGTTTTTTTAAAAACTTTTTTACATTTTCGGATCGAGTTCAAAAAGTAAGACAAAATGGAATTTTTTTGTGCTTCAGCGACACCCCTTTTATTCCCAGTCATCGGGAGCCGTGGAACAACGGTATACGATTCACCTCTATTCTAAAATGGTGTCGTCCCAAAAGGTGCCTATTACGTTACCAGTCCCTTTGTCCTATCGGCACGGTCTATCTTGCCTTGTTAATGACTTACTAGACACCCACGAGTGAGCGGTGTAACATCTCTTGTGTTTTCCTTTTCATGTTACGGGTAAACGGCTAGTAAAAAGTATCCCCCTTAATGTACTAGCGGATCAGTCCGTAACTTTGGTTATTCGGTTCAGGATGTATGCCAACGTTCCGTGGCAATGCTTGCAAATGTATCGCTGTCCACTTCCTCTAAGTAAAATTTAGAATTGCGCTTAATGCGCTTGGACCACGTTGTCACGTACGTATGCGACTCTTGTTGACCGTATGCACCGGGAGATCTTATTTTTGGTCCACACAGTTTCATTTCCCTCGGTCGACATTCGTGCTCGTGTTCACCTGGGCCAGGAAGTGAGTTTATCTCCCAGAAGGCCAACGCACAATCACAGCAACTGATCTGTAGAGGCCAAAGGTCAAGGTCCCGTCTCGCGCCCACTAGCTTCTCTTGTTTTGTGTTTACCCTTGTTATTTTAGATCCCTTTGAAGTGAAATAAGGGAGCGGAGGAATCCCCCTAATCCTCCTCCATTTTCCGTATGTCCTCTCTGAGCAGAGTTCTGCTCATATGATGAACTTTGACTTAGTCTAGGCTATCGGCTTGAGTCTCTTTTGCTCTCTTTTGGGTAATAAAACTAGTCAAGTTTTTGGAGCTTGGGTCCGCAAAACTAATACTGCTCGATGCGTAGTTGGTTTGCACAGGATGAAACATGGGCCTTAAACCCATTTCGAAATGTTATTACAAGCCAAAGTAACTGACAATGACTCTTGCTAGTTATTTTGGAGTGTATTGTCATGGGTGTGAATGAGAATAATGCGGGGACCGAGTTCGCTTCCCTGTGGGACTCCAGAGGCTACTTTCACAAAATCGGAACTAATTCCGTCAGTTATTACCTATTTTTTGCACTCATATCACTACTCAGCGTCCCTGATGTGTATTCGTCGCCAATTGCAACCCCTTCCACGTGTTGCCTGCCAAGTGAAAAAGCACACTGCGTCTTCTTTGTCGGAAAGTAATCACGCAGTGGTCACCCGGAAAAAATTTGTCCACGACACAGGAAATGGCGGCTAGGTATTTGTGCTAATTTATTGAAGTTTTATTATTCCGTGTATTATTCGTATAGGGGCGCTTTGTCACTCTCAAGTGGCCCAAAGAACGAAATTCCTACCCCTAATATGGGTCGCCTACTTTTTTTTTCGAGTGTTTACTTGGAAAAATAAAATCAATTTTTTTTCGTTTGGGGGACCAGAGAAAAAGGTCGGGAATTTATGGTGGCGACCGACTCCTGAAGTTATTCTGAAGCCTCCACCACACCTTTGCCCATCACCGTGTACAAATATCCGCCCCGAAAGAGTCCCATAGGGCCGAGGACGACCGAGTCAACAACGTTCTCATCCCGACTCTACTTCACACGATGGCCGCAGGTAGAAAAATACGGGGTGGCGAACCGCAGGACCTCCTTCCGTGCCCCTCGGGGGACCACTGGGGTCCCCCTCAATTCACGTCGGCCGGCGTGGATTTCCCCCTCCCCCATCCAATCCCTGCGGTCGCAGAAACCGCCCGGTTCGATGGCAGGGATGCAAATGTTTTCGCGCTTCGTTCACGTACCTAGGCGAGAGAGAACATCAGAGTCGGCAGTAGTTAACCCAGCCCCGCCAAGTGTGCGCATATGGGCCGATTTTACAGCGTTGCGTTTTCGAAGTGGTTACGTTCTCCTCCGGTCAGAAGCCTTGACCCCACCGTGATAACTGTTGTGGGAATTGGTGTACTGTTGTACAAATGCCGGCGGAGATTTAAGTCCTCGCAGTATTCAACGGCTATTTTCGCATTTTCCGCCTAGATTTTAGCATGTAATAGAGAGTAATGAATACTTCTTTCGCCATCCTTTAAGGCGCCGATCCTAGGGGATCGCCCCCAACTAGATTATGCTAGGAAGTACGTACAATACAGGTCCGAAACGTTTTTTTCTCAGGTCAGAATGCAAACCACACTGATGTCAAATCATCATTTATATTTTACTTTCACAAATTAACATTTTTTCCTATCTTTAATATTATATTATTACCTTTATGGGTTCAATTACTGGTGTATTCTGCGTATCAGTTACTGATGATATATGGTTTTAATAAAGTATGACCTTTCTTTAATGTTGAAGTGCATATTAATAGTGTTAAGATTTAAAAAATCTTACAAAGTCCCCTTTGCGATAAGGTAGGTCACCAGACGAGGCACAGACGGAGACATTAAAGACTCGTCCTTGGAAAGATCCTAAATCCGCCCTGTCGTCCGTCTTAATGAAATCCTCGTTGGGCAATGCATCCTTTGGTACCGTGAAGATTTTTTGTGAGGGAACAATTTTAATTTGGTGTGATTTATTTTCAGTTATCAGCGGTCAACCAAATAACGTTTTTTGCACAGTAGATGCGCGTCTCGTAATTTTGATTAAACTCCTCTATGCGACCTAGTTTATAAAGATGTTTATGTGTTTACGTGAAACTGATTTTAATAGTGTTACTTTGAATCTTTTGGAATTGAGTTTTCTCTCGGATATGCCACACAGTTAAGTAGGTGTGTTGCTAATAATACATTGCTATTAATTTGACCAAATGTCTACAATTTAGATGGCAGTCTTCCTCAGCTACACTGTTACATGTCAACGGTGGTTGGCGTGCGAGATATTTACGCTGCCTTTAAGCTTATTTTATTCCTAAATGTGACACACTTCCGCTTGTACTCCCTAGCATTTAGAGCTCGTAATACCTTAATACCATACTATCCCAATTTTACGAGTCCGGAGATGATAATTTTCCATCATCCGGCGGAGAGTGCTTTCCTAAATCATAAGTTGCATTCAATTTCATTAAATGAAGCGGACAGCTTGTTTAGCAGTCCTTCGGTAAACGGCCTTTTATTTTATGTTTTTTTACGGCTCTCGTTTAAGGAATGCGGGGGTTGTGAAATCGCAATATATCCCTGGCCTTATCTCAGGCAGTCAGCAAAAAAGCAAGATAAATTTGCAGCGACGTTTAATATTTTATGATCCGTCACTGGATCTAAATGGACGTAATAAATTCACGTATCTTCTACCCGGGACGTCGGATATTTTTAGCGTACTTGTTGCTTGTCCTCTCTTTTCCGCCTTCTCCTTACTCGCGATATTTCTTTCTCTTCGTTAAACATCTTCCAATCTTCATTTATCCACCGTTCGTATTTGTCTCGTCAAATCAGTTGCGAGCTTCGTGTTTTCGAAGCTTTTTTTCCTCAGGCGTCAATAAAGAGCTTCGTTTTTTCTTTATCTTCTATTAAATCATAATCAATATCGCATTCGTTAATTTTTCCATATAACGGAGATGGGTAACATTGAGAGGTAAAATAAACGCACTGGTTATCAACCCGAAGGTTGTCTGATAAGTAAGGGGTAGAGTTTTACTAGTGTTAAGCCCAACGGCGTTTGAAATTCACGAAACACAGTCGTGAAGGCAAGGTGTCCTGTCCCGCCTATGGTTTCCCAAGAAGATCTGGTACCCACAAAAAATATTACAGCTTGGTTGAAGCTGAAGGTATTCAAGAGGCGTCACCCGGAATCGAACCAAGGACAGTAGGTCAGACATCCAGTCAGTAGGTGGACCCACTGGACTATCACGTCCCACATGAGTGGTAAAGATGTGAAGTGGTGTTCCTTAGTCTTAAAGTGCCATTCTTTTCATTACGTCGATGGCCGTGGTTTGAAAAAGTTCTAATGTCTAATTGCCCTCAAAACTGCATTTTTTGTTTGCACTCATCGTATTACGTGACTTCAAAGAACTGCGGGAAAAGGCCGCGACAGTTATTAAACGGATTCGCCCACTGACTGGCATCAAAACGAAGGAATTTCAACGTTTTCAAATCATTCGCCTTTATCAAGGTCCCAGGCAAGGCGAATGCTTGTTACACTATTACATTCTTGCGGATCGTATTGCGTAGTAATTTGCTCTCATAATATGACCTATTTTATTAGAAAGCCGGGTAGTGTGGCCTGTTAGTTAGTGGCACACGGAAAAATATTCGACTTAAAACTTAATTAAGTGGAGTTTGATTCTGGAGGGATGTGTTGGATGCACTAATAATACGGTACCAATCAATCCGACGTTTATTTTGATGGCAAAATTTTTCCTCCTCATAAATATGTATTTTATTCACCGTGGAAAGTAAATATAGATTTACACTCGTCAAATTAAGAGGGCTCGTATAAATATAGGGCAAGTGATCAGTATCTCTCATTAGCCGGGCAGGAAGACCTTTGGATAATTTATGTCAACCTGCATTATCCGAAAAAGGCTTTCAGTTTCTTTCATCCTTATAAATGTCGGTGAAGGAGAGGCATTTCGTCCTTATTAAACTCGTGTTCCAGAGAGGAATCTGTTCTCTTTGTATCAAGCTCGGGGATGATTTTAATAAGCGGTGACAGTTCGATGCATTCCCTCAACTTTCAAAGACGGTGACGTAGAGTCATAAATTTCAATGTCAGGGGTCAAATCGGAAGTGACCTTGGGGAAAGGGGGGCGGGGGGTGTCCCGACTCATCTCGATTGGTCCACTTCAGTCGGCCGAATAAGAGGAGTTTGATTACCTCACCGTTTGAGGGGCGCCCGAATGCCGTTCGCTTAGCGCCCCTCGCCCCCCCCCTTCCTCCCAGGCTCTCTGGGGGGAGGTAAACCCCTTCAGGCCGTCTCCTCCCTACCTCCCGCCCGCATTTTATCGCTCACCCCCTTCGCCCCCGTGGCGGGGATACGTGCGTCGCACCCCCATCCCTTCTTCGAATCCTCCACACCTCCCCATTCCCTTCGGATATCTCCGTCGCCCCTTTTATTCCATCCCGTCCGGGGTCTTCGACCCCTCGCGGCTCATTCGCGGCCATGGCGCCTAAGGTTCACTCCGGGGTGAACTCCGCTGAACCCCTCGACGACTCCTGCAATCCCCTTGGATGTGTGTTCCCTCCCTCCTGCCGAACGCGCGCACTCACACAACGTTGAGACCGTTCCGCGACGCCCTTCCCTTTCCCCCCTCTCCCCTTCCCGTAATCCAACCCGCCTTTCCCCTTTCCACCCATGTTTTCCGTATCCCTCGCAACGTTCCAGAAGTCTCCCCAAACTCTCCGCTGCACATCTTGGAAAACGCATCTCACTGACGTGCCAAAAGAGATTTCGAGAAGTGAATCATTTCGTCGTTTCACTCCACCTCGCGTTGATTTTTGCGCGTGAAGTTGTTTACTTCCCTGAGAATTAAATTTCGCCTTCAAGGGACATGCTCTGGCATCGCGTTACTTTGACCTCAATCGGCAATTCTGTATTTTTATCTCTAAACTGTTACACTAGCATCATCGGCAATCGTGGTAGTACACAGTTTGGTTACCGAGCACCAGGCGATTGGGATAATTTCGCAGTGACAATAGTATTAACCTATAACTAAGAATTTTATGCCATATACTCCCTCGCCACTGTATTTTATTTTAAAAAGGTGAGGGATTAACATGCCAAGTATAATGTGTAAAATATATATCAAATTCTTTTCTCAGCTATTCCGATAGAATCATTCACGAGGGTGTAGGTTTGCTGCTGAGCATATTACGCTCGTATTGTTGTCGAAGGCCCAAGCCTTTTCCGATAACGTCTGTGATGTACGTAATGTAAACTCATGTGTTAGCACTGCTGAGGTGCACAACAGTTTAAACTAATAGTCGAGTGAAGATACGAAAAATATTTCTTAAAAATTTCAAGAGATTTTTTGGGGAAATTTTTCTCACAGTGTGTGAAGAGCAATGGAAATATGCGGATTAAATTTAGTGGATATCATTTAACGAAGTCGAATTTGTTCGACGGTGAAATTTAAACCGTTGTAAGTAAGCCTCCTTTCGATAATTGTTCTATCATGTAGCCCTGGATGTTAATATTTTTGGAAGGACGAAGCTTGGATGGATGCGACGCTTTGCTACAATGCGTTTACAGCGAGGGAGCTAATCGCGTTTCCCTCGTGGATTCCTGGACGGCATGAGAACGTTTTTGCGTCCCTCGGCCATTATCGAATAGCAAATGCTGCGCTCTGATTCGATTTGCCCCCTTCGTTTTAACAAGATATTTGGAGATCCCCAAAGGGTTGGGGGGGGGGGGGCATTTTGACCACCCCGACCCATTGGCGAAAAATAACCGAGTGGGTTCCGACAGATACATTAATTTCGGGCCTTCATTTCCTCCTTTGAACGCCGGATTATTGGACTGCCTCTTTCTCAGGCGCCCTCCATTAACTTACCCTGAAATCATAAATAATGGTTTTCCCAGGGAGGATATTGAAAAATAATTGTTCGGTCACCGAGAACTTAACAAAAATAGTAAAGTTTGAAAATGTTGGAATTTCACCTTTAATCCCATTACCGTAACGGCATTAAGGTAACATACTTCCGCATGTGTTGCGATTTTTTTATTTAAAAAATTTGCCTGTGTAATGTTGTTCAAAAATTGATTTAAGTTATATGTCAAGTCAAACGATATATTTTTGTGGAGTCAAGGTTACCGACGTTATAACAATGCTTTTAGTATTGAGATAAAACAATTCCGGTTTTCGTATAGTGCCTGGTAATATGCCACTAATCTCTTTCAAAAATAAGTGTAATTCGAGGTAAAATATAATGCGTAAGAGAATTATGTAGCCTCTTTACACTATAAAATATTAAAAGCTTTCCCAGAGCAACCGATATCCAAAAATACAAATGGATAAAGTTATTTAAATGTTTGCCACGGTGAAAATGATTAATGCTTCACGTGAATGAAGGAAACACAAGATATTATTCTGCACGATATTTCCAAATAGAGCAATTAGATTACATTAATATCATAATTATGAGGATGATAAGGCTTAACACATGCATTTCCACCAATGCTGTTTGCTTCATGAATATAGTATTATTGCGGAGCGCACGTTTCCCCTTAAGTAGAATGCGTCGCGGCGAGTTCGTTGCACTTCCCGGCGTGAGGAGGCGGGAGTCGGGCCGGTGTGTTTTTGGGTCTGGGCCCGGGATGCAGTCCGATGCCCGATCCATAAAGGGCGTCCCGGGGTGCAGTCAAGGGAGCTCGCGAGTGAAGGAGGTGAATAAACTTATCGGTGAACATTGGCAATGGAAGAGGGCGCCTCCCTTAGTGTGTCGATAGAGAACGTAACATCCTCTTGTCACTGTGAAATGAATTTGGAGGGTGAAATTTCGGAATCCAATTGATCTCTGTTTCGTAGAGAGGGAAAGAAAATACACGGAGCCATTTGGAGATTTAATTACGGGGGTGAAAGCATAACGGCGCACTTCGTTATCAATATCCACTCATCCGTCGGAATCCGCTCTAATCACAAATTCTTTGGAATGTATGTAATTAATGGTGTTGAAGTGGAGGTGGTCCTGTGCGTAGTGGATGCCTTCTTAGTGTGCGTGGACGCCTGAACCGATTGCGGTCACTCTAATCGAGGTTTGTAAATGTATCATTTAATTGCTCATTTTCTTTTATTTTGGTTTGACATCGATCTAAACTTGCGCTGAATGAGCCTATCCACTTGGTGGCCCTCTTAATGTGCTTCCTTTTTCGTGTCACCAATTTTATTTCGTCGAAAACAGTGTATTTTTTTCTCAGATAAATACATCCAGTTTAACAATTCCATGTGAATGTCATGATGAGATGATTTCCAATGCCAGTGCTGTCGGTGGTTGTCTCTTGTCGGGACCTTAATTTGCTTATGGTGTCCTGTACACTTAAATTAATAATTCAGTTTTACCTTTTCCGTCGCTGTATCATGGAATGAGAATGTTAAAGAGGCGGTACTGATCTAGGCAAGATAATCCATACCGTAGTCATGTCAAGAGTGGTCGAAATACTAATCTCTGCAAGAGCGAGGGATCTATGGGAGGGCGAGAGAGCCCAAGAGACGAACATAATTTTGTAGCACTCCAGCTGGTTGGAGCAGTGACGCAATTTCTCCTTGCCATTCATCACTCGTATTAGAGACCATAGGCGTAAGAGCTCTAAATAGCAGAAAGCCTCAGTCAAGAATATCACTTATCAAAAATTGTGATTAATATAGTTGATTGTAGCAGCGGACATTTTTTCTGTGCTAAGAGACCTCGCAGTGAAGCAAAACCCGTGG
The DNA here is from genome assembly GCF_022747635.1 of Hetaerina americana. Classification (NCBI taxonomy): domain Eukaryota; kingdom Metazoa; phylum Arthropoda; class Insecta; order Odonata; family Calopterygidae; genus Hetaerina; species Hetaerina americana. The sequence goes on along the minus strand of NW_027286985.1, from coordinate 85,839,741 downwards.
GAATAAATCTGTTTATTCTGTTGAACCGTGCTAAGGGGAACGGAGAGAAAATTTGTTTGTGCAATTTAAACTTCATTAATCTATAGAATGGTGTCCAAATTGTGTGTATTACCGCGAGAAATGTATCGGATATGAAATTGTATATTTGTGTGAGGAGAAATTATCACCCTGAAAAGGTGTGTGGTGGTTGGGAAGGAAAAATCATACCATTTGATGTTTTCCTTTTTTTCCTCTCATTCAATAATGCAGGATTCAGCATTGAATAAAAATGCGGTGTCGATTTCACTTACCTCCGCGCCCTGTGACAATTTATTTTTTGAAAATGTGAGCCCGTGGAATTGACCGCCCTTTGCTGCATTCCGCGTCCTAACGGAGGGCATTGAAATGCGATCTCCTGTGCGTGTATTCTGCCTAGGTGCCCTCTCTTTTCCCCCCGCCCCCCCCCCACCAGTCCCCTCAATTTCCGTGAATATGGCCGTACTCACTACGTCGCCGCTAAAACCCCCGCTTTTCACCTCCCCTTCTTATCAGCTGATCTCCCTCCTCCTCCTCCTCTCTCCCCCCCTGCCCTCCCTTAACCTCCCTTACCCCCCTCGCAACCGCGCCTCCCCGGCCGTCGGGCATCGATCGACCCCGGCTGGGGGGGGGGGAGCGCCCCCCCCCCGCTGCCGCGTGGCGGTCTGCCGGCCAGCGATCGACCTTGTGGAATGGGGGTGGGTGGGGTGGGAGGGAGGTTTCGGAGAGTGTGGTTTGAGGCCACCCCGGCTGCCTGCCTTTTCAGCCCACTGTGCGTTTCTCAATGCAGCATTATTACGCGAGACGCCCGAATGAAACTCCCAAAACGCTCCTTCCTCGCCTGGTCTATTAAAAAAAAATAAATAAGAAATAAAAAAGAATCTCTGCAACCTATATTGTCCCCCTAACACATGTCCGCGGAGTCATTGTGTGTGGGTATGTCCTATCGGAGGTTGGCATTTTCTCATTTAATCAATAGAACTGTTTTCGTTTTTTTATGCTTGCCTTACTTTTGCGAAGTGTATGTGTGTGTGTGCACACGCACGCACTTCGCAAAGGTAAGGTAAATATAAAAAGACGAAATGAAAGATCTATTTAAAATTATAACTATGTAGATATAAATATATATGTTTACATATATAACTTTATGTATGTGTATATATATACTTATATATATATGTATATTTATATATATACTTATATATATATATATATATATATATATATATATATATATATATATATATATATATATATATATAATTGTATATAGCTTTCAAAAGATTGAGGAAATTGATGACAGGGACGTTGAATAAGGATGTTTAAAAAGGAATTTGAAGATGATGTTAAAAACTCGTTAAAACGTTGATTGAAGTGTGGTCGTGTACGTCGTGGAAACATGGTTTTTGAATGGACATAGATTGGAGGCTTTATAAATCTGGGTGTGGAGAAGGATGGAGAAGGTGTAGTGGACAGAAAGGAAAAGGAAAACAAATGAGGAAGTACTGGGAATGATATGGGAGGAGGGGATTGTTGGGAGAAATCATAAGGAGATAGAAATGAAGGATGCAGAGAATAATGGTTGGCAATGGGATGATAAAGACTAGATGGTAGAGAGTCAAATGAGGGAGGGTTAGGAATGGGGTAGGTATCCTGGACAGAATGAAAAAATGGCGGGTGTGAAGAAAGTGAGCATTAAAAATATAAAACCGATGAACTTTTAGGCACTTGAAAGCGACGCATTCTTCAGGAGAAGCAGACTCTCTTTGAGGTGCGCCTGACTGACTGTCTCTGCTCATTAGTGACACTTCTTTCATACCAACTATGTATTTAAAAGGAGTATTTTTGTTTATTGTACTTGTTACTTGTTCAATGTATTGTGTGGAGATCTTGGTTCAGATTACCTTTAATGGAGCTGCTGATTTGAGATTATGTTTTAGCGAGAAAGCAATATGTATGCGTGTGTGTGTGTATATATATATCGATTATGCGGAAACACTCACACGAGCAGTATATTTGGACGACACAATAGAACACAAATAAAATAGTAACACTTAAAAGGACACTCACAATGTAAATTGTTTAAGCTTTCGGCCTTCTCCGAGGCCTTCTTCAAGTAAGACTGGAAATTGGCTGGAGAGCGGTTAGGGGTCTGGTCTGGGACTTACATACATATATATATATATTATTTATATATAATTATATATATATATATTATATATATATATTATATATATATATATATATATATATATATATATATATATATATATATATAAGTATTAGTGTGTAAGTATATGTATATTTTGTGAAACATATGCATGTATGTATGTTCGTGTATTTTTTTCTATCTCCTACTCTTCTCATATCTATTTATGTTCCCTCTCCCGCTAGACGTCTGGTTACGCGTCGAGTCTTCTCTCATCGATCGAAGTGAACCTTTCTCCATGGAAAGAATGTGCTTTGTGTCTGTGTAATTTCGTGCGAAGTTATCGGATAGAGGACAGGAGGGGGAGAGGAAATAAATCGTTTCGCCCGAACGAAAGGGGGAACGGGATTTCAAGAAAGAAAGTTCGTGAAAATCAGAGGAGATCCTTATTTCCGTCCACTCCCGAGGTGACCATAATTTTTCACATCCTGGATTTCTTTTCTTTCGGCCTGGTAGTTAGTTGGTTGGCTGTGTACATCTTTCTGAAATTAATTTATTTATCCCATGCAAGTTTACCAAAGCACATTCGCAAGTTAGGATATAGTGGATTAAAATTCCGCCTGCAAATTCGCAGTAGAAACGAGTATTCCACGGCACAGCATTGTATATACTTTGTTATTTGGCAAAAAAACAAAAATGCGGCGTTAATGTCTTCCGTTTAACAGTATACATTAATATTTATGAAGTCTCTTGCTAAAGTTTCCTTTTATACCTTATGTAGGTGGGTCCCTAAAACCTACGCAAATGTACTTCCCGCAAATCATCCTAGGCATTCTTTAATGCCAAAATGTTGAAGATATGGTCCTCTACTCATGAGTCGAAAAGATGAATATGCATCTCTTCATTTTCATTCCATCTGTTGTAATTTTTTTTCATTTCGTTTTGATTCTTGTGCTACCTGAAACCTGCAGGCGTTTATTACTTAAATGTGTTACTATTTACAGCCGTAATTCATATCAACGTAACGGGAATACCTTTTTCATAACCTGTCCATTTAGTAACTAGTTCGCTCCCCTCATTTTCCAGATCCATTGAATATCTCCTGGTATTTGTAAGTATAATGCATGGAGATACAGCCAGGTGACTCGGAGCGGTAATTGAGAATAAATCAATTTTGAAAATCTCCGACCCATGGATTTTTTTGGCAAATGTATCAACCATTATCGTTTTTGTGTCATCAAAACCATTTTACTTATTTTTAACGTTTTGAATATTATTTTTTATGTATTATTTCCGCTAATTGTGTTAGGTACGTTCAATGTCGATTTTTATAGCGATGTGAAGAATGTTTATATCACTGATCGATGCAGAATCAACGCAGCTATTCATTTGACTATTGTGGATGCATGACTCGATTTTTATCTTAATTAGAAGCGGGGGACTTTAAAGTTTTTTTGTACTTTTTTAAAAAAGGCAGAACATATTCACTTTCAGGAAATATCACTAAGTAATCAGCCGTCGAATCTGGGCACACCTCAGCTGTCGAATCTTCTATGCCCATCTCAGTTCGTTGCGTTTTGGTATTTTGAATTCTGTGTAATGCATATTTACATCCTGTAGAATCAGTCATACTCCTGCCGAACACCCTAGCGGAGCCTTTTAGAATGCCATGTATAAGTACGCTCTATATGGATATGCCTGTTTTACAATTACTCTCGGTTTTCTTTTGTGGCAGTATCTATGATTTCCCTTTGGCCTCATCCATTGAATTGAGTGATGGCTATTTAAAGAGTTGGATAGTAAGTTTTACACCGTGCATCCATTCAGTTGTTTCATGAGTATCGCAAATTCTTGACCCGAATTTCATCGACACCTTATCTGGCAAGCCTCCACTCAGGGTGTGTGGCATGGGGTGTTAGGTAATCAGCGATTGAGGTAATTATCGATTGATTCGTCGTAAATAATGTTTTTTTACTGTTTAGATCTCGAATAATACGAGGAAAAATGATTCCTTATGTATGGATCGTTTCTGTTTTCAATTTTCCTTATTTTGTAATCTTGACTGCCAAAGTAATGGGGTTCTATTATAAATTCATCCGTGTCAGCGTTAAACTCGAATGATTTTGTACTTGCCTAAAACTTTATGTAGCGAGAGAGATATGTTACATTGCGAATCTAATTTTCTTGATTATAAATTATTTGCACTAGGGGCGTTTATGAGGAGAGTTGAGCGGTCTGAATCCCCCCGAACAAAAACTGTACGTACATTGAAAGTAAACTTGTAAATAAATAAGCAGTGAGCAAAACCCCTAACTGTCCGATAGTCTCCCTCCCTCCATTACTTCCAATTTTTTGTATTTCTCAGCCAGATGATATTGCTGTCAACGAAGCACCTGTGTGAGCAGCTGGTACACGATGCAGAGGGAGAAAGTGGCGTCAATAGTGAACAATTATTGATGCAGCCGGGACATGGAGTGGGAGTTTATCGCCCAAATCGGTCACAAATATGTTGCAGTCACCCTGAAAATTCTGATTCTGTCGAGAGGGAGTCTCAATCCTCATTTTTTAACTACTCATCCGCATTAGAATTTCAAAATAAGGTAGAATCTCGTGAATCCGGCATCCCCGTGACCGAGCTCGAACAGTATTTATGAAAATCCCGGTCTTTTTTTAAAGCAACTCGTACATTCAAGGGAGCAAAGCACGCAAATGTATGCTCCGAGTTTAAATCCTTAGCGTAGAAACATATTCCCGTACGGTAAACTTAAAATAGTAGAAGACGCATTGATTTCAAAATTTGATAAATGAAACAGTGCCATGTTTAGGAATTTCACGATCAAAGATCAAGGCTATATATGTATGGTCTACAGTTCACTTTACATTCATTTTAAATAAAATTTCACCATTACATTATCTTAAGGATAAGGAGTGTTGAATTCCCTCACCCCCTCAAAGGAGAAAAATAAATTATCAACGCCCCTGAATCACTCCCCCAGCCGATGCGCGTGCTCTTTTAAAGGTGCAATGGGTTACCACCGTAAGCGTTCAAATTCCCATTCCTTTTGCCACTCTCTGGGGAACGAAAATGCTCCTCCGAATGCATTCAGGCACGTTCACGATGAAAAAAAGATTTTTTTGTATTCCTGAAGTGCACTAAGTTCGAGGTGAAGTTCGTTCAAGGTCAGCGAATGATTGAAAAAAAATGTGTGATGAAATCATATAGTTTCTGCATCAGATACTGGATTGCGTGTCCACTCGTAATAATATTCCATTTGCGGTTTAAGTCGAACGAAAGGGATCTCCAGAGTCGCCGCTTTGGGAACGGGCGGTCGCTTCCGTCGCCGAAATTGTTTGAAAACCGCTTTTATGTGACGATCATGCCAACCCACAACATCATCTTCCATTAGACATCGGGACTCTGCGCTAATTTCGATCGTTTGCGAAAGGCAGCGGCGTTGGTTTGTCATTCCCATCGGCGCACACTCGGGGTTGGGTTTGGGGGGGGGGGGCAGGGGGGATTTGGGGGGTTGTGTGCCCCTCTTGTCGTCGTTGACGCGGCGGATGTTGATTGCCGTTATTGCTGGTATACGCGCACTCAGGCGTGTGTGTGTGGTTTTGGGTTTTCGGTAACGCGTCCGCCCTTGGGCGGCGATTTCCCCAAAGTGGGCATTTAAAGGAATCCCTTGTAGTTCCCCTGGCGAAATGCGATAAGCGTCGATGTGCGAGCCATCCGGTCGCCTGGAGGAGAGTGGGTTGAATCATTTCGTTGATGTAGGAGAAGGGGGGAGGCAAGAGAGGGGTATGAGTGGGGTGGGTATGTTGAAAAGGATCTCTTTAGGTGGTGGAAGTGTCGAGGAGGCGACCTCGTCGTCTTGCCCTTTTTTTCCATCGTCTTCCTCTTCGGTCCCGTCCCGCGTATATTTTTTTCGTAATTCCTTTCCTCGTTCCTAATCTCGTTCTCGATAAGATATTCGGGTGGAGTTGCCGGCAAGAAAGGAAATGGCTCTTTCTCCTCGGTGAATGAGTTATCAAGAGTGGCTTGCCCAGCCGTCACTTGACGTTTATGAGTGTTGCGGGGAACTTCCTGTCCACCGACCCAGTACGGTGGTGCGTGGGCTCACGGGTCACGGGTCGGGTAAAAGAGCTCGCAATATTCACGAATTCTGGGGAAACATAAGTACATCTTGGTTAGGTGCCTCCCAAACAATGTCAGTTACCTCTGGCGACGTCCCAAATGGTCGATGAATTTAAGGAGGTACATACAAGCTGCATTAAAGACCGGTGAATCCCTCCATGCGTTCTGAAATAATATCTGTGTAGGCTTTTATAAGGTTTAGCATTTTATGTGGATTTCATTCCACATATTCATCTCCCGATTGTCAGGCGTTGCAAGATTTACTTCTCCCAGAAAGAAGTTGTCATGGAAACGCCGATTGTCCTTCTGCCTAAAGGGAACGAGCGAATGATTTTGTTTAGGTTGAAAAAATCTATAATTTTGAGGAAATATTGGGGAGGTAAATATAATTAGGAAAATCTATGGAAATATTACCACAGAAATGTAAATAAGTATTTAAATTATTGTAAGTTCAAAAAGAAAGAAATTAAAGACAATTTATTATTTTTGTGGCGAAAACTTGTTTTCTTGGGTGAACGTGTTGTTCATCAAAAAGGCGACCTGCTTTTTATATGATTGCAAAAATCGGTCATGAATCTAATTTTCGGGAGGAATTCTTTGCGAAAAATAGAATTCCTGGTGGGGAATGTAGTGTGGTGAGGAATTTCGATACCTGTGGCCAACGTTTATTCGATCGGTAACGCATTCCGTTATCCCGTTTCACGCCCACTTAGTAAGCATGGAGAGTGCAATTATCTTCCATCTGATTAACCTTCGGCCAGTAGCAATATAAAATTGGTATTTGATAGCATATAGACAAGGAGGTCACCATTGTAATTTATTTTTGTGAGATTTAGAATGAGGTAAAACCTAGTGTATGGGGAAAATATGCAGTAGAGGTATTTTATAGACGACTGAAACAGTTTGGTGAAATTTTTTTCCTCTTTCGGGACAAAAATTTATCTCTCTCATTCGTGCGTCGAAATATTAAATTAAAACCTGATTTTCGTGAGTGAATATTTAGTTTCTTTCGGAAGGCAACTTTTGCACATTCGTAGTGGTGTATTAGTGTTCTGTGGACGCGTCGAAATTTCAAGGGACATATGTTTTTTTTACGAGGACTCGGTTCCGGGAAAAGGAACGAGAGCAAAGACTGAGCCTCGTATACATATTTAAAGCAGGCATAGGGTTGGTTTTCTGTGGCCGTTTGAAGCGTGCGTGCAACAAATATTTACTGCCGCCTTCCTCGAACTTCGCCCACTTCCAGCGTATATTATACGCCCATGACACATACGTGTCTCCAGCCTTTTTACAAACTCTCCCATTTTACCCTCTATTTCATTTAATTTGTGAATAGCGTTGTACTTTTTAGTGTTTCCATCGAACCGAAGATGTTCAATAGCGAAAAAAGTTATCCCTTCCTCTTTCTCTCTCTCTCTCTCTCTCTCTCTCTCTCTCTCTCTCTATCTTATATTTCAAGAAAATTTATCGCCACCCAGTCGGAAAGATACGGAGGCTACTTTTAATGCTTCTCTCCCTTCTCAATGGGATTGGGTGCTCCTGATTTAGGACCCTAAATACGGCAGAAGGTTGGACCGCGAAGGGCTGGAGATAAGGGGACGAGATAGCGGGAAGGAAGGGGGGGCTGGCGAGAAGATTTACGGTGCCTTTTTTTTTCTTTCCGGGAGAACAATGCTAGGTCAGGATGAGGATGAGAAGAGATATAGAGAAGTTCTTTCTTCACGTTTCTCGACAGACGCCGTCGTTTCTTCTTCTTCTTCCTCCTTCGGAGGTGGACATTCCTTTTCGCGGTGGCGGTGGCAGGAGGGAAGAGAGGAAGGGTCGTTTCGTCGCTTCCTTCGCCAAGGACGAGCGAAGTGGGCGATCATTCACCCACAGGTGGGGACTCGCTCTAGGATTTGGTTGAAATGGCTGTCATCCTATGCTTTTCATCATTGTTGGCGGTGTATTGTCGCGCGTCACTATGGCACCCGCCCCGAGAGGACGAACACTTGTTCGGTGCCAAAAGAATACTAAAGTGATGGGGTAGTCCTCCCTGCCATCCTCGAGAGGGCTCCTCCCTCCCGTTACCTCATCGCTGATAATTTTCAATAAAACAAATGATTGAGAGAAAATGAAAGAGAAATGCTTGTTAAAACACCAATACGGTGCTGCGTCATCTGAGTTCGTTAGTTTACACACAAGTGTCCAACCACCACCAATACACCCTCACACCAACCCCATCCTCTAAATAATCGTTCCCATACATAACAGTTATAAGGTATAATATATTAATTGAAACCTTTTCACTATTATTCTTCATAAAATTAAGAATGAATTATGAACTATATTTCAATTAAAATCAATCGTATCTCGCGGAATTATCGCTTTATAAGCTATGATTTCGTAGAAGTACAGTTTAGTTAGGTGTTACTGTGTATAATATTATCGTTCAACCATTTCAAGTCAATCAATGCTATATCTGAGTACAAAATTGCCCATTTTATTAAAACCTTTGACTCAGTCATAATTTTTCGATGGCCACAATTTGCGTCATGCTCTGGGGCACAACTGGTTAACGTTCAGCAAAACATTTGAATTCCAGCTACAAAAGAGGTTTGCTGTGGTTCCCATATCAAATGAACGAAATATAGTATATCATGATGAATTATTGCACTCTAGTCTTTCGTTTTATTTGTAGGATTGTATAATGAAATACAAGTAGTTTCGCCTTAAGAGAATTCAAGGGTAAAACGAGAATATAACGAGAATTTTAAAATGTTTTTTTATGTGAACAATGTAAGTCTCGAAGCTGAGATAAAAAAACAAATGGAGAAACGTGCGGAAGCAGATTTCTGTCATCTGAAAATATAAGGTTTAAAACGAGCATTTAATGACTTTTAAAAAGAAAATTTGGATCAAGGAAAACTTGAACCTGTGATAAAGAGTGAAATGTTATTTTACAATGGTTACCCGGCACCATTGCGTCGCTACTTTCGAGAAGTTTATTGCTCTTTAAAGGAGATTTATTGCCTTCGGTTGCTACCGGAGAAATCTGTTTTAGTGCGGTGTCCGTACCAGTCTGTTGTTTTATGTAGTTATATATTTTCTTATCGTTCTTCAGAGCGTATTCCCGTCGACATATTGGATACATTTTTGCTACCTTCTAAGGTGTATGTGTTTGTTAGTTGATAGTATATCTATTCGCGTGCGCGTATGTTTAATGTTTTTGCGTGAATTTATACGGTACTATGGGTGTAGGTTAAAATAAATATGTTGATTTTGCATGTGATTTTTCTTCCCTTTTACGGAGGGTGACCAAGCATCCCCCACCACACGCCCTTGCGGCGGCTTGCGGTGTATGTAGATGTAGACATAGGAGTTTCAGTTATTGCCATAGCCATAGATGTTTTCCCTTCATTGGCACACCGAAGTCCTCCAATATTTAGATGTGATTTTATCCGTTTTTTTGCCATAAGTTGTACTATGTTTTTAAATACAGAGTAATTAGGTCCAGTTTCACCAGCTCTTCCTCAGTTCCGAATCAATTGATCAGCAATTATTTTATTTAAAATAATCAATCATTATTACGAGTAGTCATTAAATTCAAAGCTTATTGATTTGATTATTGATGATCATTTCGACGGCGCTAAAAAATGGCAATATTAAAACAGGTTGCTTGCTCTTAATTAACTTTTTTTCGACGAATCAATTCTAATCAGTCTATTTAGGGAGTGATCGGCAACAAATTTATCGATTAATTGTGCTCGTTGATTCTTAATTCCTGCTTTTAGCAAAATGTTACCAGACTGGGAAATCATTTGCTTCGGGTGGATCAGTTTGGAGATGAAACTTGTACCTAATACAGTGTGCATTGTGAAAGTAAGGGTAAAGAAATTCTAGATGCTCCTGAAACAATGGAACTTGTAATTGTTCAAAGACATGGGCAGTATATTGTCAGTTATATATTCTACCCATGTCACTCCCACCCTCCTCCTCTCCTTCTGCAGGCCACTCGGATCGTCTAAATCGTGAAACAATGCTCAGCAATGCAAAACAACCAATAATAACGACGAACTTGGAAATATTCTGAACGGTAGCCAACGAATCATGAAACAATAGCCAGCGGATTTCTCTCACCCTTTCCTCAGCCCCCCGCCCTGCCCTACGTACAATCGCTTTGTCTCCCCTCCCCCCTACACCTACCTCCCCGTAACAATGCTGTTATCCGCCTCACCAGGTTCAGCCTACCCTATATAATGATGGACTCGCAAATGTCACGGCCAGATCTGAAGATGACAGTATTGCGTTGATACAGGGTTGTGAAATAAAAATTTTTTTTAATTGAAGTGAATAGAATGTTATAATATTATCCAATTAAGGTACATCTTTCGGGAGATTCCCTCTCATCAATATGGTCGTTTTTGTCCATGCATTCGTGTCCATAGCAGGCCGCATCAAACAATCCTGATGATGCGGCATGCGAGGGACGTGTGACGTTAGGACAAAAACGACGCGAATGGCGACGCAGGAGCTCACGAAAGCCACCTATATGCTTGTTATGACGCTATATCTTTCTTGCTGTCGTGTTTCTTTCTTGATTTTATGGAATTGTCGAAGGGTAGATCGGGTAATTAGAAAATATTATCCTTCTTTTTTTATGGTGCAGTAGAAAATACGAGAAATTGTGGCCAACTACCAGCAAATATTTCATGCTTTTAAAACGCATGTGTGACCAATTCAAGTTGTTCATCGAACTTCACTTGCGTTAAGCGTAGAATATTTGTTCCGCCGAGTCCGCCTTCGGTAAACGTACAATTCGCTTTAAAATGACGCGGCGAATACTGGCTGAAAACATCCGTGTTTTATTCTGTGCCTCCGAATGTGCTCCTCGGGGTGGTTTAAATCTTGATGATAGCAACGTACGTGTGACAAGCGGCTTAGTTAGTCCGGCGGGTTAGTCCCTGCGACCAGTGGCAGTGAGTGAAATTGCCTCGTGTAACACCAGCTTTGATTTACATAAATCTACGTCTGCACGGTGCTCTGTAAGCCTCTTGCCCCCTATTTTGTGTGTGTAGCAGGGGGTGATTCTATAGCAATCTCGAAATATAAAAGTTCGAAGTTTCTGAATGCTAATTTACGAATACAATTGTCAAATTATTGAATTAATAGTAATAATTTGTGCATTATTCAATTGCAAAGTTCACTACAATATCTAATTTTAAAGTACTTCTGTATACATACGGGATTAAGTGCTTGTAGATAGAAGAACAAGTATACTAAAAAAAATAAGGGTTAGTTAAAGTGATGACAACTTGCATGCTCAGGGCGTAGGTTGGTGTAGAATTAGGAACAAAGAATAGATGTGTGCTCATCATTGCATAATTATTTAATTGCGAGCATCGGGAGGGATTTGATGCCGTCCTCAGTGTGTCGTCGATGTTGCGGGTTGCTTCCATTTTCGGGGCGACGACGTTGAGAAGCGGATTCGTTCGACGGTGGAAAAAAACTCGTATCACCGCCCATCGAGGCTTGGAGGAGAGGTGAGAGATGAAGAAGGGTGGGGGTGTGGACGAGATGGGAGGAGGAGGGTCATGCTTTTCCGGGAAAAGTCGACTCGGCGCTTCTTGACCAAAGTATCGGAAATTTACGCCAATAATTTCATGCGAGTTCGCTCTTCGCCCCTCCCATCTTTTTTTTATTCTGAATTTTAAAGCGAGTTAAAATGGCCTAAACATGTGCAGATATATACGACCGGCGGCACTCTGGAGGATCGTAATTCTGTTGTAATCCAATTGTAGTTAACGAGATTTTATCTACGGGGTTATATATTTATGTATTTTTTAACTCTAAAGCACGATGATAGATGGATACTTTTGGAGGATGGTAATGGGGTGAGGGAAAGTCCGCTTCGAAGAAGATTGGAAATTCCCGTGATCAATCGATAAACGAAGCTGTTATTTTTTTTCTCTTCTCCCTCCCTCCCTGTCTCTATTTCTCCTCCCCTTTTTCTCTCTCTCTTCCGCTCTCACTCCCTTTCCCAAACTGTCACCATTTCAAAGAGATAGGGATTTTATATGTAAAATGATACTTAGTTAATTAACAGTGACTAATTATTAAATGAGTTATAATAATTTAATTATATATGCATGGTAATTCTGCATCTAAATATAAGTAAATATCCCGCAATCCACCAAAAATGTGTGTGGTATAGAGTGCGAGGACCAGGTGGGAAGGGTAAGTGATAAGGGAGGAGGAAATGGTAGAGGAAGGGAAAAGGGATAACATATTCAGGGAAAAACCTTAACGTGAAAATTTGTATATGTACATGCTGGAGGAAGACTTAATTCAAATCAAGGGTTAATTCGCCAAAAAAATAGTTATTTGTTATGCGAAAAAAGGGAATCAAAATAAACCGCCGCCTTATATACGACAGACCTCCATCATAAAAAGACAAGTCATGCAGAATCGAAAAGTAAGAAGGGGGAATTCTAATATTATATGGACATGCAACTCATGGTATCCGGTCGTTAAGTCACAATGTCTAAAAACGTCGCCGCCAGTGCTCTTGACAGGACTTGTTTATTCGGTAAAATGCATAAATGAATGCTGAAGGGCTTTTGAAAATAAATCCTGTTTATTTCTTTTATCGTGCGCTTGCACTTGGAAAATGGAGAATGTTCGAGGGAGTATTTGGGATTCATAGGATGAAAGTGTTAATTCGGGAATTGGAAGAGGTTCAGGGAAAATCCGCCAAATTGGTAGAAATTGCTTAGAGAAGAGGGTAAGCGTGTCGGGAATGTTGAAGGAATTAGGTCAGGAGTTTTTTGATTCGCGAAGTGAACAAGCAAGATTAAGAGTTTGAGAAAGGATTATGGGACATTTAAGCTTTCTTTAGACACCGAGGAAGTTACTATGGCACCGAAATACATTGATTGATACGACCACATGGATAAAATGAGAGAAATAGGCACTCTCACCGACGAATTCAGTTGGTTATCCTTACCTCGCAGTCATAACAAAAGAAACCCAAGGCATCCGCTTCCAAATACATTTATTGTTCAATTATTAGTCATTATTCATTTAGTCAATTATTGCCTGTTTTATATATACGAGTCTCGTGTGTGCGTCATATATATATATATATATATATATATATATATATATATATATATGTATATATATATATATATATATATATATATATTTATGGAAATGTATAATATGTATATATGGGAATGCTGTGTGTATCATTTCCATAAATATATATATATATATATATATATATATATATATATATATATATATATATATATATATATATATATGGAAATGTATAATATGTATATATGGGAATGCTGTGTGTATCTGGTGTTTGTTAAAATGAGAAAATGTATATTAAAAAGCAGGTATAGATTATTTTTTCGTGCATGTGTGGTTGGTGTCCTACCAACCCCCGCCATACACTTTTCGCTGGGTTTTCAGAGTATTGTGTGGATGTATTTGGGTGAAGTACGAAAATCGCTTTCACGACTTATGCATTTAGATGAATGCACTTCATTGAAGTTTAGCGATGATGCAAAATAAATAATTGAATCGCCTCATTGCATTAGTTATCAAGACCACAGTGATGAATTAAGATAATGTAACTACCCTTCCGGGTGATGTAGAGCCTTTTGTCCTTCACACATTTCGAGATCACAGCTGTGCCAACATAATCTACGACGAATAGAACTCCCCGATTTCCGTAAATCACCAATAAACACTTAATCTGATGACTGGCGACTTGACATTCCCCGCCACACCTCCTCGTGACTGCTCGCAGGGTAAGATGTTCAGATTATCATGTATAACATATTTCACCCTACGCGATTTGTAGAACTTTTTATTGTGTGTTACCGCACATTACAATGCTTCACTGTAAATTGCACTATTGTGCACCTTGATATCATTGAATGATATGGTCCCATTTGTGAATACGCCCCAAAAGGTTTATCGAATTTTCTCTCCGGTTGCATCTGAATATTGATTGATGTATTATTTGACTCGAGCGGTAGCAGCACCTCGTGTCTGTATATTTTTATCTTTTTTTCATTTCGTTAAAGCGTTGCTCAGTTGCGAGTATTTTATTTTTATGTCTTTGTGGTATCTTTGTTCTTAACGGAGCGCCGCTTACCGAATAATAAATTGTGCACAGTCAATCAGTATCTTTCTCTCTCTCCCTCCCCCTCTCAATCTCTCTCCCTCTCTCACTTAATCTCTCCTCTCTCTCAATCTCCCCCTCCCCTCCCACCTCCCCTTCGCCCTGTCTCCCTTGGGGAAGTCGAAAGAGGGAGGGAGAGAGAGGGCGTTGTCCTCATTCCCGGTGCTTACTTATCGAGTCTGCGTTACGTGCGTGCTCTGAATCGTGTCTCCTCTCTAAGAGCCTTCTCTGCTCCTTTGTGTGTGCGTGTGTGTGTTCTCGAGTTTCCGCATCGTGAGCGTTTTCACTCCCAGTCTCGCCACAGTTCAGGCGTGGGCATAAGTGTCTTGTTATTCTCTTTCAGTTAAGGGGGAAAAAATTATATTAATATGGTTGTTCGTTTATATCGATTATCCTGGAGGAATTTGGCGTCGGGGACTTATTCTCGTTTCCCATGTGGCCTGGGAGCGGCGACTCCGTCCTCGTCGTCCGCGGACGATCTAACTAGTGATGGGAGGACGGCGCTGTGAGGCTGTTGAAACGGCTGCGGAATGTGGGCGTCTATTTGTAGACGCATGACGAGTTGATTGCCGCGAAGGTATGACTACGCATAGTCATCAGGCGGATTCGCTCGCGAGAGGCGGTGGAACCTCGTTAAATGCCGGCGGAAGCATTTTAAATGGCATTGAAATTACCGCAAAATGGCCAATCTGGTTGTTTTCCCCCAGTCGTGGGAATCCTCATCCTCCGTCTCTAACGTAGTCGCGGGAGCATTGGAGAGTAATCCATTTGTCGCTGTAGGATGAATCGGCGGTAATCTCCATCGCCCCCTTCCCCCTGGCCGGAATGCCCGTGTGATCATTGGAATATTTATCCTTCTTCACACTCCGCACCGGTGAAGGTGTTAATCATAGTCCTCCTCTGGTGTTATGAGTCTGCATTGATTTGTGGCAGCTAATTCTCCATCTCTTCTTCTTCTTCATTGTCCCTTTAAAGTACATGTAATTTATTCCTGTGACCGTGTCGCTCAATTTATCCTTATACTTTCGTATGCCATTTTTTCACCGCTATTATATTCCCTCTGAATGATTTGTTACTATGTCCTCGTGTTGTAAAGAGCAATTCCACAGTTGTAAGGTGAGATGCTTAGGAAACCAGCTATTAAGGAAGGAGAGTAATCAAAAATTTTCATTTAAAGACAAAAAAATATGAATTGGAAAGTAAGTTACCTAAATGTTATTCAACTCGATGCGTTGTTTATAGTCTATAAATCTATTCATTTTTGTCAAATGTTGCAGATTAACAATATACGTATCTTCCGTGGAATATGACTGACATGCATGGATTCAGTTATTCCTACGGGTGAAATGCTTCAATGATGTCCTATTTGGACGGATTGTGGTGACCCTACCTTTGTTCTCATTCACGTCATCTAATTGAGCAGAACTATTCCGTTTAATTGGCGCAAGGGAGATTTCTAGTCTTTTTACTATTCTGTGGAGAGGTATGGAATCGACCAAATCGTGGTAAGGAGTATGTATCGGTTGCTTCTCATTAAAATTTTGTGTTAGAACCAAGCAAAATGTTTAGTTTTCAGTTAAAGTAAGGATTCTGGACTTGAAATGAAATTGCTCCCAGGCCTTCAATTTTTTACCCCGTCTTTTTGTGGAAGGAACGAAATCCTCACTTTTTATCCTCTCAAGGTAATTTATTTTGTTTTCTTGGTTATTATTACACTTGCTGGTTCAAAAGGTACTTTTGAGAGCACCCTCTATGTCGTTTTGAACCGCTTAGCTTTTTCGGTTATTTTGGAGTTTTAGTGTCGTATTTGGTCTACGTACATTCAAGTCGTAGTTGCCCAAGTAACGCTGGTTATATCTGGTATATAGTTAGCTTGACGAATTAGGCTGCTCCTTCCCGAATTCTCTTCAGCTGTTAAACGACCGCAACTCCGAATTGCCTCGTATACTATTTTACTCAGAATATAGTATGCCCAATTAGATCCCTCCCCGTTCTCATTACTACCTTAGGCTTATGTGTGTTTCCTCCGCACTCACAGTTAATCTTTGCGTTCTTAAGCGGTGTCGTTTTATCTCAGCCGGGAGACAGTGCGTTCCAGTTAGGTCGTGACTCACTGAATCCAGCGAATTAAAACTTAAGAAGAAGATAAATGAATGGTAGTCGTTTAATCTTCGGTAACACCATCGACGTAAAAATTAAATTTGTCATCTTCGCCATTTAGCCTTTATTGTGGCCGGGGTAGGCATCGCTTTATTTTTTTATTCCAGCACATTCCCCCCTCGCTCGTGTCCCGTGAATTGCCTTGCATTGAAGTCTTTGTAACTTTTTGAAAACCCAATGCATGGAATGGGAGGCGATAAATGTCGTTTACTCAAGTATGGCATGATTCTCCCATCCCACGTTTTAACGCACCGCGCTTCGCCCGTTTTACGAGCGGGAACGCACTCCCTTCAATGTTTTTCCTCAGGCATCGAAGCCAACATCCCCTTCGTCACCAAGGTGGGGTTTTTTTTTAACTTTTTTACTTCTCGTCCCTCTTTGTGCCGTCTTTCATTTCCATATCGCATCCTTCTCCCTCGCTCCCAGTGAAAGACAAAACCAGAATACCTAACTGGAGAGGCAGGGGAAAAGAACTGGGGAAGACGGGAATCAAGCTCTTTTCATGACATATGAGAGCGTTGTTTTGTAGATCACTATTTGGTAAGCAAACCTCTAGCCAGCCGTTCTGCTCTGTACCTAACTCCTCATTTTCCAATAGCTTATTCTTTCATCGAGGTCTTCCAAGTGGTTTCCCTTAATTACTCCCCGATCTTCTCCTTCCCTTATATCCTGGTTGCCTCCGTCACGGTATCTGAAAACCACTTTGTCTAAGAAGGGGTGTATTTAGTTTTTCTCATCTTTTCTAAAGAATCTTTTGTAGCCACTCAGTCGTTTGCTTTGTCCGGAATCCCTACTCGAATCCTTCAGAAGTGTTAGCTTTAGATGAACCTTTTTATTCATCTCCGCGATTTTGGAAGGGGCCTTTAGGAATACTGTTGTAAATTTGGGAATTACATCTTGAAAATGAGTTACGCCATTCATAATAATAGGCAATTTAAATAATCAAAAGCAGGAAAAAATTATGTTTAATTTAAAAAATTCAAGTATCGATTGTGTAAAAAGAATATCAGCAACAAGCAGGTAGCACAAAAAGTAGTTTCGGGAAGTGGGATAAACACCGCTGGTCTTACGAAATTGCTAGAGGTGACTTGAACCAGTTAAAGCTACTTGCCTGGATATCGAGGGACCCGTGTTCGAACACCAGTCTTGGTAAATGTTTTTTTGCACCGTAAAATTCTCGCGCTCATGTATTCGCGTCTGCGTCTTGGTTTCGCGAGAGTAGAAAGGTCGGCGTCCTGGAAAACAGGCAATGGGAGTATCCCGGACGCGGCTCATCACTCCCTCCACTCCATCTCATCCATTCGCCGCACCCACGGTCACCACCCTCCACCTCGCCCTCCCGAACAACCCCGGGAGCCCGATCGCCCGGGGAGTGTGTTCGTGGGCGTGTTACTGCCTAACCGAGAGCGTGATTTTATGATATTGGCGTGGGTGGGAGGGTGGCCGGTGTGTGGCGATCGTAATCATTTATGGGGATCCCGTCGCTCGTGGGCGATTAGGAGGGAAGCGGGACGAGGATTCGGGTGGCCGACCAGCGGTGCGCGTGTAACCTGCTCAAGGACGTAAATTCCGCATTTTACTATCTGCGAGGATTGTTCAATTAAGGGTCCATAAATTTTGATTCGCACGATTAGCTGTGAAAACATTTAAATTATTTTATATTGTTTTCTTAATATGTAATCTATATGTGGTAAAAGTTTCATTGATTTAACGATAGTGTTGCGTCAGTGGTGGCCGTTGTCAGTTGAAACATGTTGAGTTCGCCTAAGGTGACGATGGAGGTAGCACATATATTAACATCAACATGTCATCAGCAAAGGCCTATGTGATGTTACCGAAGGCTTGTGGAGGGTTTCTCTTATTCCCTATGTCACCGACGGAAATGAGTTTAAAGAGGGGGCACAATCAATTCCAAATGAAATGTGGGTCAGTAGGTCCTCTCGCCGCTCATGCGGAAGTGGACATAAACACCTTTGTCGCAATCGTGTGAGAAGATCGCAGGATAACATTAGGATGAGAATTGTTTACAAATTAATTTTGTGCCACCCACAAGTTGGAATTAGAGAAATTGTCCATAAAAAACCTGCGCGAAAAGCATTTTCCAATCGTCAGAAGCAGGCGTAGGTGAACTGAACCTGTTTCAACTCGCAGCGGTTGGCTGTGACAGGGGTAATACTGGAGTGAAAATGAACTTGTTCAACATATGAATCACGCATTAAGCTAACGTTCTAACATTCAATTGATTGTTTGCGTGAAATTTTCGAATGAAAAAAATTATGATAACACTTTATTGAGCACTGCTACAACTACTACTACGTAAATAGTCCCCTCTCCCTCCACCTCCTTCACATTCCATCTCATTCTCCGGCCGCCAGTGTGACGTTCCTCCCCCTATGAGCAGAGTGCATTCCGTTCAATTTAATTAATCACTTGTTGACCCGACACCCGAATGTAAGCAACAACAAGTTACCCTCGCTCCCTTTACCTTTTACCCCCGCATCCCCGGACGTGGATCCTCCTCGGGGCATCCACCACCACGCCCCTCGAAGTCGGGATGGACGCCTCCCTCCCCACACCTACCCCTCCCCACGCCTACCCCTCCCCACGCCTACCCCTCCCACTCCCTTTCGGACCGTGTCCCCTATCGTTTCTCCCGCCGCCTTTCCCTAATTGTGCAACTCCGTCGTCCAATTATTCTCCCACCTCTTCATCTACATCGACATAATACCCTGAAATCCACCGTTGTTTTTGTGTGGCAGGTAGTGATTCCACTAGCTATAGTAGCTATTTCACAGGTTATGCGACGGGTTGAGCTGAAGGGGAGAAGGTTTCGTGGGGATTGCGAAGAAGAGAGGACAAGCGGATGCAGGACGTGTTGCCTGGCTGGAGACTTAAACAGAGGGAAGAATGCTACGAAAGCGACTTAGAGGGAGGGTGAGAATGGAGACTCTTAATGGTATCAAGGAAGGTAGAAAGCATGCGGAGTTAAAAAGATTGATCGTGATCTGTAATAAGGGGTCAATCGGTTTTATTATCGATTAAGCCTCGCCTTAGCAGTTCGGTGATGTGTAAGCAAGAGTGTTGGTAATGATCTATTGATAATATTTTTACAGAATTCGTTCCCTGTTTTGTTCTTTTTTGTCATGATTAGTTTGAAAGCAAAACTCGGCACGAGGAGATCTTCTGCGCGTGACGTTTCAGTTGAAATCTTACGAAATAGTTTTCTCCACTAGTCATAAAATGGGAGTGTCACGAAGAAGTGGAAAGTGTGCCCTGTATAAGTAATTCGTGTTCAGGCATGATTATTACCGTATGTTTCACCGATCGTATTCAATCTTCCATTGACACCTCTGCTGCATATTCGTGTATTGGATGTAAGTGTATGTAGTTGGATTTATTGGGTAACACTTCTCAAGTATATTTTATCCAGTGTGTTGGGAGAACATATCACTTTTTTATTGTTATTTTTTCGAAGAATTGCTTCGTTTTCAATTCAGTGAAAATTGTGTAATACTTCAGAACTAGTCGTTGAAATAACATTTGAGTGGGAAACAGCGAATGTGTTTCCATCGTCATGGAGTAGTTTCAACGCATAAGACCTCACGGGCGTGTCTTTTCTTTAAAAAAAAATAGTAATCATTTGTGTGTCATACATAATATATTTTGGCCGGACCGATTGTTGGTTCTAGTCCTCGTTCACTTAGTTTTTCTCGAGATCCCATTATGATTATTTTTCGAGTGATTGTCTCTGACGTGTCGATGTAGAAGTATCCATGTACTAAATCTATCTATGCCGATGTATGCATGTATAATATCTATCGCGGTTATCCACACTTGACTCTTAGTGATTAAGTTTCAATGTGGTTAATGCGGCAGCACGACTGTCGATCCTGATCTCGGCTATTCTCTGAACTCTCCGTCCTCCCTCTCTCTTCGCCAAATTTTCTTGCTCCCCGTCCCTTTCTCCTCTCTCTTTCCCTTGCCTCCACCTACCAAACACCCCCCCAGACCGACTGTGCGGCTGTGATTACTCTTTCCCTCCCCCCACACGTCCACAGTCGGCTCGGGAGGGGGCGTTAAAGGGTAATTGCTCGTGACCCTTATTCCCACTCGCACTCCTTCCCTCTCTCCCCCTCCCACCTCCTGTGGAGAGACTGTGGGTGGGTCGAGACCTTGCAATTTCGCTTGTGTGTGTGTTAGTTTATGTGCATGCATTAGAGAAGGTGAGGGAGGGATATTTTGAACCAAGTCGCTCGTTAGCGTTTTATTCCGGGATGAGGGAAAGGGAGGAAGAAGATGCATGCATGTATGGGTGGGGAGAAGAAGGGAGACGGGGTAGAGGCTGCTAATCGGAAAGGGAGGAGAATGGGAGAGGAAGAATAGAAAGCGGAGGGTTGGCAATTGCCTTAAATTTAGCGAACGCGTGGTTTTGGTCGATAGGTGGCGTTCCGCTACTGACCGGTGGATCCGGGTTCGATTACTGATGGATTTCGACTCCCTCAAATTCACACTAGTTGTGTCATTTTTCTGGTAAGGGATCTTTCAAGGCAACAATGGGCTGCATAGGCAATGGAACTGCTCTACCCTCTTCCCTAATGTTTGCATCTCACTCGCCCTATAGGGCTCACTTAGTATTGGGTGAGCTCTACCCCCTCCCAACGAACCAATCATCGCGTTGATTACGATTTCCTTATGGCAGGCCAAATGGCAAAGTCAAAGTTAGCTAATATTCACTTGGACAAATCGTCGGTAAAATGCCGTAAATTGTATTCAGGACATAAGCATGTTGCATACGAAGTTATTTATGTACATTTTAAGCTTGTGCATTTCGCGCATTCAAAAACTTTGAATGGTAGGTCGAGAAATCAATGTGTTGGAGATTTGTGGAAAGATACTCTTCTCGCTGTTGTTTTCAATCACCTCAACCAAAACTCAGCCGGATAGCCAGGCTATGTTAACTGAATTATTCATTAACAATATTTTGCGGGATTCTACGCAATCGAAAGACACGCTCCCGCAAATCCTCGCGAGCTTTCAATGTTTCGTAATTATGGGCAATTACGGCTGAAACGACAGTAAAGGAACACCCCGCAAGAGTCATTATTATACCGCCAAAGGGCGCGGTATCACATATCATTAACGATGTATCGGCGGTGTAATCCCCAAGACACGAATGGATGAATTAATGCTGTACGATCAATTACACTTGCAGCAAGCACGTGAAGGGAAGGCACGTACATACATACACGCATGCACCGCATGAAAGGCCTCTGTTGGCCCGGAGAAGAGAAGATAGGCGAGGGTGTTGTATCTCTCGTGCGGGATTGAGGCGGACGGATGTTCAGTGGGTCGCCCCTGCTTTCAAGGGTTCGGGCATGGGTGAGGGGGCACAATGGAGGGGTCGGATCTGACCGCGTCGCTTTACTTCCCCACCCATCCCCCCCCGCTCTCTCCCTCCCCCAGTAGGGGAGAGTGGCTTTCAGATGCAAATTCGCCCGGGGAAAGGGGGACGGGGGAGAGAGAGAGAGGAATAATACCGGGGAGGTGGTTGGGGGAGGGGTCGAGCGGAGGGGTTAGAGAAATTGGGGTTGAAAAGGTTCCCCGGTGGTGAAAAGGCGACCAAATTCCCTTTGACCTTCCCTCCGGGGGCACACGCACCCGCCCTTCAGCCACCGCTCCTATTACGGCGCCTGCTGCTCCCACTCTAGTTTCCAAAATCTCTCGCGGGGCGTTCTCATTTTCACCCCCCCCCCCTCATCGTCCCGTACGGGGGCGTGGCACGGGATAGGCGGGAGGAGTGAAATAGGGCGGAGGGGAATGCATCACCCCCTTCATGGGATCTGACCGACGCTTGGGGCAGCGCGACGGGCGCTCCCGCTCTCACCATCCCACCCTCTCTCAACAACCCCTGTAACCAATCCCCGGTAGTAATTGTCTCCCTCAACCTGACTTCTCCCAACCCGACCTCTCCTTGCGAAGCAACCCTCCTGTGAGAGGGGGTAGCCGCCATTACGGCCGCCGGCGGGAGAACGGTCGTTGTTCATTCCGGTGCGGGACGTCCCGGCCGGTTCTTGCGGTCGTCCCCTCCAAAAAATCGTCCCCAGGGTTCCCCAAACGGCCACACGGATTTTCACACAGAGGAGAGTGGTCGTGTATGACATTTTGTCGTCATCGACATGAAAGCAAGCGGTGGAGGTATCCCGCGATGGGAATTTGGGTGTGGATTTAGTGGGTCGCGGAAGAATGGGGATTTTTCTTGAAAACCGGTGGGTACTTAATGAACAGGTGTGAAAGCTGTGCTCTGTGACGGCTTGGTCATGTTAGGAGAATCTAAGAGGGTCAAAACACCACCGTACCGATTGTTAAGAGAGGCGGGTTAATGGTTTGAGAGACATGGGGGTAGACCGAGAGAATCACGAGTGAACATATGCGGAAGTCTGCCAAGGTGAGGAATATTACTAGTCACAGGAAGACAGCATCTACACCAATCGATGAAATAATGTATGAATTTATTGAGCGAAAGAAGTATGTAATGATTTGTGGAATATGTAGGAAATCGGTGAAAGGATTCCGGGAAGTTCCCCCAAAATTATTTAAAATTAGGCTTCCTTGTCTTTCCCACTCCGAAGCCTGTTCCATGGTGTGCATAGGCATGGGGGTAAGTGAACGGTTGTTTGCAAATATGTATGTATGTATATGTATGTCTGTATGAAAGCATATTGAATTATAAAATGTTGATGCCATAACAACCTCCGTTACGCGCCCTTGCGGCGCCTCCCGTATTGCGTTGCTGAAAGGGAGTGGTGACTTGAAGGGTACCCGTGTATCTGCATGCATACACATACATGTACGTGTGCACTGGTGTACCCAAGTTTTTCGGCAAGTTGTATGCATAGGCCAAAGACGGCACTCGTAGAGGAGTCGCAGTAGGCGAAAGAGCAAATACTAAATCCAGGTTTAATTTGTTGTTTGAAATCATGAATGCATTAACATCTAAGGGATAGTTAAGATTATTTTTTTCGAATGAATTGTGGCTGTCGGAAGCATGAAATTAATGCGAAGGGGCGAATATGTTATGAAAGTCTTGGATAACTAATGTTCGGAGGAAGGACATTTGACAGCTACATGAGAATGTGTAAGTTTGGTACTTAAGGGCTGGTGAGGTGATCGCGGGGGTGATAAATTCCTGCAGGCCTACATAGGCCTAACGGCTAAACCATGAAAATTACTTAAGATTGTAATGTAATACACGCGGAATTGCATGTGAAATTGGGTATAACCATTTCTGTAATGGAAAAATTAACGCCGAAGTGCAATCGGTGAAAATTATTTATGTATGTATATCTGGCCCCTTACGTGGTGCAGATGTGTTAGGTTCAGTTAGTTTTTTCGTTAATCAGTCTGGTGCTGATTGATGGCCCGAGAAAACTTTTCAATTTTTATTTGATGTTCATTAAATACGTTTTTCATTCTTATCATAATTTGATCAGACATCGTTGAATTATTTTCATGTTATGAAAAGAATTTCATTTTATTGATCCATTCTTCAAGGTTTCAAATAGTTTCTTTCATTTCTAAGGTTTTAATGAAGCACGTGGTTGTCAGCCCTTGAAATGTACTTCGTTCTTTTTTATATTTTCTCTTTTTTCTGGCTTAAGCTCAAATTGTTCATGCTTATCTAGGAGTTAATTCATTCTCCAGAATGGGATGTCCGAAGGTGAATAATTTTTAAGCCTCGGCACTAAACATCTTAAGCTTTAACAGCATTTTACGTTTTGATGATGGTTTGGAGTCCAGCCAATTATAAGCTCGTGCAAATAACGTTAAAAAAAATTACGGTCGTAAAATATGCTCCCCTCCCGAGCCCATTAATTTACTACGTGATTGATCTCCAACGTCTTACGTCTTCCTGAAGGCTGCAGCAGCATCTTGTTACTGAAACTACGAAGCAATCTTTCTGCCGTAATTCTTAACGTATATTAATTTCCCTCTCGTACCTCACGTTCATCATGAAGTATTCATTAATTTATTTTTTATCTAACTTTCCCACTCATGCCAAACATTTTATCTCTCCAGAATCTTTAATAGAATAATTTTCATGGTTAGAAATCCGAGCCTTAGAACTTGAGATATTTTATGCGATCCCGTTTTTACGAACTTGAATCCCATACTCTTTTGAAAAGCTCAACTCTTAAAGTTAATATTCTCGCATGAGTTTTTTTACGGCTAATTTGTATTGAGAGTTATTGAGAGTATTTTTTATTTATATCAGTGTTTTGACTTTTTCTTGGATTAATAAAATTCAATGCGCGGGTACTTGGTGTAGTATTTCAATGGGTGGGAATGAGGTAATTTTTTATTTTTATAATCGTGAAACGTTGATAGGAATTACCTGGCGAAAAGCAAATAGGTCCCCGTTTCCTGTTGAAATTATTTCCCTACGCTACAAATTCCTCGTGCAGCATTGTGCTTGCTATTTTCGGAGTCCTACCGAGGGCGAATGTTTGGAAGGAAGTTTTTTATTATTTTCAAAAGCGCCGAATGTCCTTGGCATCTGCGTGCGCAATAGAGAACATAACGTAAAATGTTATGGCGAATGTATTGATAGGTGGTAGAAACTATTTTTTTCAATTTTTGATACTATATGTGCCGGAACTTGGCACGGCAGTTTTTTTTTATATTCACGTGCACAAGACCACGTTACATTTGTCTGGTGCATGCCAAGTGTTTCAAGGTGAAACACGAATTTCGTTGAAATTCCTTCCATCTCTGAAACCTTTTCGGCCGTGTCCTTTGACTTTTCAGTGATGCGATAAAATACTCGCGACAAAAATTCGCAGCGAATTGAATTTCCATTCCAACATCACTTGCGGTAGTTCATTTTATTCTTATATTTATTTTATTCATATTACTGATCCATTTGATCCGGTAGAATACTAGGATTCCGGTTAGTTTTATAGATTATTTCCATCCGTTGCGGCCAATGTTGGATTCTGTTCGCCGTTTTGAAAGCTCAAATTTAAGACTCAAATCGAATCATAAGCCAATGGAAGGAGGTTAAATTTGAACTTTTGTGAAACACCACGTGTAACGGTGTGCCAGTTATATTTAGGCTGTGTACACGCACTGGTCAAGGCAATGAATCAAAGATGGAAGTAAATGCCTTAAAATATGAATATCCGCAGACTCTTTAAAATATTTACCACCGCTTACTGGAGCAATTTATGTTTGCATTACTCGCGTACGCAGACACACGAACAAGCATGTTGCACGGGTGACGGAGCGTTAATCATCACACGAAGGATCTTGATGACTTTCTTCACATAAATGACGGTGATGATAATTCCGACCCGTCGCACTGAGCGCGTTAAGTTGGCGCTAATCGTGATGACGGTAATTCTCTTTCGTCCCTTTCTCTCTCTCTCTCGCTCCTCTCGCCGACTTCCTTTCATTCCAACGAACAAAAACCGAATTCCAACCAAAGAATCGAATCTTAATTATCCACTTATGAAATGGAATTCGTCCGCAGTCGGATGCGATCTGCGAAATTAAATTAATTCGGTGTGCGCGGGGCGAAAGGGAGCCAGCGAAGCGGGGAGTCAGGCTTCCAAACCCCCTCCCCCCCCCGCTCCCTCTTTTCCGAGCGCCCCCTCCTCGAGAACGGATGGTGGGAAAGGGTGGTGTGTTTGAAAGGGCAAAAGGGGTTTATTGAAGGTGACGCAGGGATCTCTTTTTCCTCCCCCCCCCACTCCCTACCCAAATTAAGGGACGGCGGGAAATACATGTGTTGGATATCTGTCGGGAGGGAAAAGGGGTGGCCGCCGATGGTGGGAAGCAAAGGGAGGGGAAGTGAGAGAGAGAAAGGGTGATTGAAAAAGGCGAAACGAGGGACCGAATTCAAAAGGGACGTAGAGTCTCTCCCTTCAGTCACGGTCGCTTCGCCAAGCAAACTGTGCCTAATTACGAGCAGCCGCCGCTGCGTTTCGAAAAACTGTGTTAAGTGCAGTTGTGCTCGTTTGTTGAGAGACTTGCCGCGCGAACTGCTGCGATCGCTATCGGCAAACGGTATCCCGTCCGATTCGAGTCCCCACGAAGGGAGGCGGGAAGGGGGAGTAAACTTAATCGATTATTTGTCGTGGCCGATCGTTTATAGAATAAAAACATCGTCGTATTCCGCAAAAAGAAACTGAAAAAAGCTCAATGAGGATAAACATTGATTATTCCTCCCCGTGAAAAGGGGGATTTTTTTCGTCGAAAATAAATGTATCGGAAACCCCAATTAAAATGCCGGTTGAGCTTCCCTTTATATTTTTTGCAAATCGCAGAATAGAATAAAAAAGAGGACGAATCCTTAATGATTCATTAACAGCTAAGCGGACCTGCTTTTTGAACATCTATCTTATATATAAATATATACATATATATATGTATATGTATAATTTATTTATATATATGAAAGCGACTGATCCCCTCTACCCTGATGTGTGAATTTCACACGCCATCGGACTGAGTACTGGGTGAACTCTACCATCACCTATCAAATCGTACTTTAGGTTGATTACTGTGTATGGACTTTTGTATTATATATATATATGTATATATATTATATTATATTATATATATATATATATATATATATATATATATATATATATATATATGTATATATATACAAATATATAAAAACACAGATGTAGATTTTTAGAATATAGAGACACAAAGAAAGGACACTCACAATTTGTTATTTTACGTTTCGACAGCACGGCTGTCGTCTTCAGAAAGAAGAAGATTCTGAAGACGATAGCCGTGCTGTCGAAACGTAAAATAACAAATTGTGAGTGTCCTTTCTTTGTGTCTCTATATTCTAAAAATCTACATCTGTGTTTTTATATATTTGTGTGTCGCCGAAGAGCGTTCCATTTCGAAGATATTTTATGTATATATATATATATATGTATATATATATATATGTATATATATATATGTATATATATATGTATGTATGTATGTATATATGTATGTATACATATATATATATATATATATATATATGTATACATACATATACATATATATATATATATATATATATATATATATATATATATATATATATATATATATGTATACATGTGTATACATATACAGAATATTGTATGTATTTATTGGTCAGATACGGGCGTAAGCGTGGTGACTCCGTTGCTTTTCCTCAACTTTCTCCCCGCGTCTCTTGTCATGAGTGAAAGATGAGAACGTAGCGGGAGGGTGCTGCGGGTGTGTGTGTGTGTGTTGGTCGGGCAAAGGGGGTGGGGGATTGAAAGCCTCAAAGGGATTTGAATGTTTATTCCCGCCCTCCCCTCTCCTCCCACTCCCTGAAATGTGGAGCGAGCGGATGTCCCTTTCTTGTGTGCGGGGGAGGGAGCGAGAGAGAGGTTGTGTCGTTACCATGGCAACGCGGCGGTGGCGAAGAGGGTTGTTGTTGCTCCTCGCTCTCCGCTCTCCCCACCACACCCTTTCTCGTCCCCCCCTTCACCCCTTCCCATCTCGTGCTCTCCAGAGGCGCTCCCCGCCCGTCCTCTTTAGCCATGAGCGATGATGAAAGGGTTGCTGTGTATCGATTCGATTCGTATCGCGCCAATCGACTCACTCTCGAAAACCATAGTAACATTCCCAGAACTGGTGAGCGAACCGATTCGAATCGCAATACGTGCCCGGTTTAGAATAAAAATAGAAATCAATGAACATCGATTTCGATTTGTATATCGATGCCATTTGAGTCTATACCAGCTGTTCTCCCCAAAAACTGTACGAATTGTCAATTTCAACGGCAGTTGAACCGATGATGGCACGAGTATTCTCGGGAATGGACACCGATTTGAAAACCATGATGATTTCTTTCCCGACGATTGGTATTAAGATATGCGGTCGAATATGGGATTCATATCCGTCTCCGAATTCAATGGATCTAGTATTAAATCTGAATACATTTTCATCGGCACGAAAAGCCTTACGTCTCGTCTCATTCTGTCACACCTAAATAACGCTTGTTTGTGGCAGAACACTGTCAATGGACGCCAAATATGGGAAAAGCATTAATGCATTCCTCCTTTTTTAGGTTCTCTTTCCTGAGCAATTAAGCTATTCACAGGTTTTAATTGGTGATTGTAGAACTCACACTGAACTTAGATCGAAAGGGGGGAGGGGGTGTGAAAATTCTTTTTTGTGTCGTACCATTCGAAAAATGTGAATAACTCGGAAAGAATACGTTGATACAGGTTTTTTTTGATACAGAACTATTTTTGCGATTATTCCTGAATAAATTTTTCTTTGAAAAACACTTTTTGTCTGTAGGTAAAGTTTCACAACGAAAGTTAACAAATGAACGATTGTGATATATGTACAGATTATTTGGAAACATCGAAATCCCTTTAAGGAATCCAAATGCAATCCTCATTTAAGCGTCGGCAGTAACTTACCGGAAGGCCGAAGACCTCAGTTCAGTTTAAAAGGCATTTTATTCCGCAGTTGGCTTAGTGCAAACAAAGCATGAGATCATAAACTATGCGCAACTGTCCTGTCTATGTCTATAACCCGTCTTCTTTTGGTGGATGCTTGTCGTTGGGATGGTTTTGGTTCATTTTTATTCCCTGTTTTCCTATTACAAGTAACTAGTTTGTTAGGTGAATTAGTCCTTCATTTGAATTGGATCTTCCTACAGCTAAAATGCAACAAGTTTGCACGTTATTTTATATTTTTTAACAAATATTTTTCCCTTCCTCTCCCATATCCTCCCGTATCACTCTTACCCTTCCCACCTGGTGCTTGCACCCCCTACCACACACTTGTTTGGTGCATCGCGGGGTGTTTGATGTGGATATAATGATAAGAACCAGGAATGCCAGTTGAAATAAGTAGTTCCTCTCGGTGGTTGATATAAAAGGTTGCTGCAAAGATTGCGGCGATGGCGGAATAGGCCGAACACGACAAATCTTCATTTACGTGCATGGCTCGCGTAAGTTGACCAAAAGCGCGTTTCGTCTTGCTTTACGGCTTGCTTTTTACGTGTTTTTTCCTTTTTCAAACCCATTAAAGTATGAATGCAGTGGACAGTTTGAGCCATGCTTGTAGTGGATGCTTGAAGCTTTCAGGATCTGTTTGGTACGGGGCTCTACGACAAGAGTGAGCGGAGTTGCACGCTTTCAAATTCCACGGTTCTATCATTTTGAATCCGAGAGTAATGCACTATCCCCCCCCCCCCCTCACTCCCGCCTCCTCCCCTTTCGTCTCGGCGACGACGCTATGCCGCCCTCTCTTGTTTCCGCCATTTATTATTACGCCACTCCCACGGAACCTCCCCTTTCTCCCTCCTGCCTCTCCTTCGACCCCCCTTCCCCCCATGAACAGACCCCTGATGCCATCTCCCTCCCCAGGTCTCTCTCGCTCTCACCCTTCGCACTTTTACGAATACTCTTCCTTCCTTCTCCCTCGCCCTCAATGCTTTCAGAGGCGGGCCCCGCCCCGACGTCTCTCGCCGCCCCCGGCGATAGGTGGATACGTGGCGGCGAGACAGGGGGCGCCTTTCCCCCCCCACCTAAGCGTTTCAATTTCTATCCGTCTCCTCCTTCAACTCCTTCCCTGCTCATTCACTCTCTCCCTCCTTCCACACTCTCTCTCTCAGTCTTTCTCGCCATCCCAATCCGTGGAGAGATTTCCATAGCCACTTAAGCCAGGTGTCATGAGCTACGCTACGCTGCGGACGTAAGAAGGGACTTGGCGGTCTCAATTCCGCCCTTGAAAGCAAGAGGCGTTTCGTCTGTCAGTGTGCCGTCGCTGAAGAACAGAAGGGTAACTTCGTAATTCCTTGCAAAAGGTATTCTTTGATAAACCCTCCTCTCGTCTGTATCGTTTGCTGATGGCCCCGGCTGATCGCTTGCTGATGCAGTTGACCTCGGGATTAGGCCTCTTTACTTGAATTCCGGAAATCCCTGGAATGACCCTCCGATTGGAAAGACTTATACAAAATGGAACCGATTCCAACATCCAGATTTGGAACTAGATTTAGATGTATAGATATTTTTGTACCATGCAAACCACCGCTAGGGTGTGTGGCAGTGGTTGAATACACACCAAAATAATTTAAACCCGAATATGACCCCTACCGCGGTCGGACAATGTTATTCTGATCCCTTACCGCCCATGGAAAATATGATATTTGAAATCTATCTGTTCTACACTTAATCTCCCTTAAGTTTAGTGACATGATCTCTCCTATCGTAGTACGATGGGAGTAATAATACATTTTCAGCATCTGTTAAAGAGACACCCATATATTTATGCAAGAGATTTAATCTGTAATATTACCTTCGCTCCATGTGTGATTCGTGGCCTAGCTGCTCCAATATTTTGGATACGCTACTAAGCTTATCATGGCAATTTAGCTCATTTAGCAATTCACCGTTAGTTTGGATGCTATGTTTGGTTAGTTATTTCACATCTCTCCAGAGGACTGCACGCTATCCATAGGAGCGCCAATTGTACAAAACGTGCTCGATTTGCTATAGCACGATACATGAATTTTGGTACAATTTGTAATAAAAATCTCCAATTCGTATTGTAGGTGCTTGGTTTCATGTTGTTTAAAGGCGTCCATTTTAAAATACGTTAAGAAGGCTTTTATGAAAATTTCTTCGACGTCCTCCTTTCTGAGAGGAGTTGAAACATGAATCCGTTTGAAAATTTAGTATGCATGCATGAACCAGGTAATTCATGCCGAACTGTATACGTTTCCCGAACTCCATTCAATATCGATGTATTCACGATTGTCGTAATGCAACGCATAAGCTGGAAACGCTGGAGAAGTACCGCGACAAACAATCAAACATTTTATGTTCGCAGATCATGGTAATGACATATTTTCATGGTTACGACCTGGTCGCTACTCGTGTTCGAGCGTTTTGCCATAATGCCGAAGAGAAAGTGCAAATTTGATGACTGTGTAGTGACGAAGTTTAAAACTTTTACAGCTGGAATAAACGAGCATGATTTTGTTCGTGCATATATTTCAAGGTAATATAAAATAAAAATAAATATTGCATGCATATATTTTGGTTTTAGACTGTTGAGTTCCCGATGTCCCACATTTTCCTCTTAATGCTCTACATTTTGGAACGCGGCGTCCATTTATTTAAGGGACTCGGGTAAATCTAACATGTTCGTGAAAAGAAAGCCGCGTAAATTTTTTTGAAATACATTCCCTAGCTCTTCTTTGTGGAGCGAATTCAATATGTCAAGACAGCTGATCTCTCAGTAAATATTCCGTTTCGGCACGTATAGCATTACTACATACACAACTATATGATTCCCTGCCAATAATTGGCTTGGTGGTTGGTAGAGGGCACATACAAAACATGCGTTCTACGTTCGCGATGGCTTGCTATTACTTACCGTACATGAAAGATTTGTAGTTGCAAAAAATATTATTACTTGTGTCAAATTCTTGGAGTAAGGGACATCACCTTAGTAAAAATATTTTAAAAACGAAGAAAAAACTTACTATAATTAAATAAATATTCCTAGTGGAATAAGTGTGTGTATATCCACACACACATTTCGTATAAATGGTTGTGATTAATTTTGATTTCCTTTCTTCGTATAGCAAAGAACTGGTTTATTAGGTGAAATTAAGTCTTCCTCTAGTATGTACACAAATTTGGACAGTATGTGAGGTTTTTTACTGAATATGTTTTCCCTTCCTCTACCTCGTCCTCCCTTATTACTTACACATCCCGCTTGGTGCTTGCAACCCCCTGCTACACCTTTTTGGTGAATCGCGGAGTTTTGTTTAATACAGTTGTAGATGTAAGTAAGATAAAAACGATCAACAGCTCAATGGGAAAAAAAGAAATTCCTTCACGTCCGCAAATTGGTGCTAGGTGTTATTATTGTTATTTAGCGTAGATACACATTTTCGTATGGGGGATGAGTTCTCTATGGTTCTCGAAATTGTTGGGCAAACCTTCCAACTAGGGGAATATCTGGCATGTGAAATACTCGGATATGTAAGTGCATTTAGGCCCACGCCATTCAGCGCCTCGATCTTCTTCAGTCGTTCATACCGCGCAAATTGCCCATTCTCTCCCTTCCTCCTTCCCACCCACCACCACACCCTCTTCACCGTTGGCATTTTCCTTTGATCTCGCAGCATCAAGCCTACCGCAACCCCTCAATATCTCCTCCCTCGACTTTTCCCGTCTTCTTCCGATTTTCCTCAAAGGAGTATTCTCTTCTTCCCCACATCGTGGAGCATTTTGTTCGTTTCTGTGCGTGTCTCTCTCCCTCGGTTCATTTTTATTGTGTTTTTTTCTTTTTCATCCCCATCCACCTCTCAGAAGCCTTCAATTCCGAGCTCATAGTCATTCATCAAAAGCGTAAACCAATTTCCGTATTATAATATTATCTTGGTCTCTTTGCATTCATTCATTTGCAATACAGATCATTAATTCCATTCGCGTTGCGAGCGTTTGTTCCTTTATGTTCTAACGTGGCTCGTCCCCTAATGGCATCCCAAGTATTTCCATCTTCATCCACGTAACACTTTTCCTCCAAAGATACTTCAGCTGCTGCTCCACCTGTTCTTATGTTAGTCGTTCTACTTTTAAGCTTAATCGTACCACTTCTTGGGAAATTCATTATACTTTCGTTTCATGAGTTCTATGCGTTTTGTGTGTGTCTATATATATGCATATGGAAAGGAAAGTCTCACGGCTGTGAATAATAATTTAAACGGTGAAGAGATAGCGTTTTCGAACAAAAACACCGAGAAACACATGCAAATGAAACTCACTCGTATTCTGAATTTTTGGTGGCCAAACCAACTTTATTTGTTTTCATTTGAGTTCCATTTGTATGCTTCTCAGTGTTTTTGTTCGTAAGTTCTCTTTTCTCCGTTTAAATTATATGTATAGGTATGTATATATATATATATATATATATATATATATATACATAAACATATATATATACATAAACATATATATATATGTGTGTGTATATGTATACTTACACACATCCGCACACGAATGTTTTCACTTGCATGCTCATTTTTATTACTCCATCAGCTTATTTTCACGGCTAAGAATTTGTCATGAAAATTATATTCACCCACTGTTTCTCTTATTATTCGCTTATTGTCATGCTAATTTTTATACAGCCTCTTCTTCCTTGTTGAGTCCAGATGAATTATTTATCGCCTCGGAAGTTAGCATTTGAAATAATACGCACTTCAGTTCTTATCCGTCCATGGCTACCACCTTCGGTCATTTGCCAAAGTGGTGTACCACTATTCCCTCTGCGCCCATCGCTAGCAAACCTCCTTTGCTTTCAGATCCTCGCTTGCCCCTTCCTTTGCATGCTTAAAAAGGTACGCATTATTAGATTACGCCTTTGGCACCGTATTATTCCCGAGAATATCGATTCGCACGAGTACACGTTGGCGTTACTAAAAGAAGGTACTTGAGCATTCTTGCCGCTGTGGTATTTAGATAAAATATTCCAGAATGGTTCCAATCGAACTGGCGACGCAGTTTCACTTTTCAAGAGATTTAGAGAGGTGCTTGTGCTTCTTGTAGGAAAAAAGTGCTCAACATTCCATTACCGTTCGAGTAAATATGAACATAGAAGTCACGCATTGCAGTTGTAAAAAGTCATTGCATTGCGCCGAGTGGGGAGCGCTGTTTTCAGTGAGTGGAGTGCAGAGAAGGATGAAACTTTAATCCTTCTGACCCCCAGGCAGATTTCGTTATGATGGTGAGACATCAGCGATGGCCGCATTCCTTTTAATATTTCCCTCCTTACTCTTATCCCGCCCCGTTCATCCAACTGTGGCTTCGATAGCGGAGAATACCTAATACCCAGGCTCATGTGCCCCAGACTTCAGTATTTTCCCCCTCGGTGTTTTTGTTCAAGGGAAAAAAATGTCCTTTTTGTGTTTGTATTCCACCATGACTTGATGTATTTATCGTAATTGTGGTGTTCCGTCAACTCGTTTCTAAATCAATATTTTTCTTTTTTTTTTGCAGGTATGTGCATTGGACATGGTTCCCATTGACAATACGCCGGCGGAGGTATGTTTTTCCAGTCTCCTACGGATTATTTCATCTGAGCATGCTAGGGAAAGGATTATTTTATGTGTTTACGCTTTCCGAGTGTTTTTCTCTATATAAAATAAATATTTTTTTAGCCAATCGTGAATATAAAAGTTCTCCAGAAGGAGGGATAGGAAAAGGAGTTGTTTTGAGGTATATTCTCTGACGAATGGTGGGTAATATTTTTATTATTTTGACCCCGAGACATTTGCCGTAATTCCTTAAAAATTCGAATCTTTTTTTTGTGAAAATAAAACTATAAAATTTTAAGTATAGAATGAAATATCGTAGGGATTGTAGGTTAACAAGATGAAAAAAACTCTTTCGACTTAACCTCGCAGGTGATGACCCAGTAAGGACATAATTTGGGGATATTACCGCACGCCAAACCCACTCCTTCCCCCACGTGGTTTAAGGCATTGTTTTTATTTGTGACGATGCGGCTGAAAAATAATTGAAAAGGATGCTTGTGTGTTGCGAATCTCCGAAAACGAAATTTTTAATCGACCGTGTGATCAAACCGCGCGAATCCTTTCCTTCTTTGCTATATATTAGTACTAATTCCCTTGCATGCATATCCTTGAAAACTTATTTAGCCAGGCAGTTGGACATTACTATTAATAAACCCTCGTCCCCGTCGTGATAAATCCGTTGTAATCTCAACGTATGAGTGGGTCTTCAGGTAGCTTTCAAGACATCCCGAAGTAACAATTACGAATGACCACTGTTTTGCGATTTCTTTTTTCTTCCTACTCCCCCCCCCTCCTTCCTCCCGCACCATCTCCCTGGCCGCATACCTTAAGCCCTCCCGTGCAGCGCCAGAATTCCTCGCATGTTTCGGATTCCGGCTCCCCGTGCTGACGCGAAGGAGTTCCCGACCCCTCTCGCCCTTTCCCCTTGCGTGCAACTCCTCCGGTTCCCTAGGCGCCCTCCCCCCCGCCGTCCCTACTTTCGGTTGCCGGGAACGGAAAGATGTGCGTTCACCCCCTCCCTCCCTTAGTATTCATTCACGCTCCTTCCGTGGGTCTTCGATTACAACCCCCACCGATTTGTTTTTTCCCCTCCTCGGGTCATTTCATTTTAGTAGAGGCGGGCGATATGTATCGATACGAGTTCATTCCGATTGAATTATTCGATAGTAAATATCGATTCAATTGTATCGCGGTTACCGATAATTTTGCTTCAGCATTTAATTCCGCGCGCAAGTCATACATACGTTTGCATAGCTTGTTCGATATTAATAAGAGTGTGTGGAGTGGAGAAGAAAAGCAGATAAAACATTCACATCGTACTAAAGAACTTGGGTTCTCTCCCCGCTCGTTTAATTTACCGGCACGACGCGTCCCACCATACCGTGGCATAACCACGTGCCAAGAAGGGAGGTTCGGGTCGATATGTATAACCTAGGCTGGAGCGAGGGTGGGGGTTGGAATGGCCGAGTTAGGAGTGTGGAGGGAATAGAAGGGGGGAGTGTGAGAGAATGGGGTTGGGTGTGGGGGCGGAGGAGAGTTGACGAACCCCGGGAGGAGTTGATCGAAGCAACCCCCAAGGGTGGTCGTGCCCCAGCCAGGGCCGGGGCCACACCCCGGGCATTTGCTGCACGGGTGTGGAAGGGGAGGAAGGGATGTACGAATGTATTCAAATAGAAATTGCTCTGACAGTGAAATTCATTGATTATATTTGTGCAACCCTATGAGTTACGAGTACGCAATTGCTATTAAAATGTAATCTTCTTGGAAATTGCACGACGCACTGGTCAGACCGCAGAAATTTTGGGGCTTGTGTTGAGTGTGAAGTAATAAAGCTGTCATAGCTTAAAGGGAACTACCTAACCGATGGTTAAAAGGACGTTGACCTTGCACAATTGGAGACCCCAGTCACAGGAAATGTAACACACGACAATTTGGAATCTAATGACGTATCACATTCCCTCGTAATGACTTTCGGGGTACGATAGAGATGCTGGCCATTTTTCTGCGGCCGGTGTAGTCGATGTTCTTTCTGAACACGCCACCGGAATTTGCTTAACAGTCTGAGCGCCTTCGTTATGCACGTTGTTGCCGTAAAGGTAGAGGAGGGGGGAGGCCAAAGATTTAATATCATTTCTAGTGTCGCCTCAGAACAACAGAACAGAAAAGTAACTACGTCGGAGCATTCAGTAAGCACATTGGATGTGGTTAGAGGCAAACATTGAAATTAATACCAATCATGGGCTCCGGAGTGAGCGATTTTTTTTTCTCAAACAATCAAGTAAATCCTTTCACATTTTTTACTGCGTGATATTGGTTCTTTATCGAGTTCCGTAATTAATTTATTTCGTTCGTGTTTAAGGAATTCTTCAAAGTTAGCTAATTTTGTTCGCGGTTAATTCCTCAGTAAAAGATTTCATCTCTGTTTATTATCAAACAACAGGATGTCGTGCTCAGATGAAGGAGGTGGGCAAGTTGTTGAGTAGCATTTCAAGGGACTTGATGAGATTTGCTAAGGAAATAGATACCTCCTCCGAATTCACCAAACACGTAACATAAAAAATCATTTTCATGTGCATATTTTTATGTGGCGAAATATCGTTCGTTCCGTCGCATAATAGTACCATGCAAATTACGTAATAGCATCGTACTTATCCAATTACCCGACAGATTTTCAAGTCCTGGACCAGACCCGTGGGCCTGTTTCTCGTAAATGAATTCTGGGAAACACAGGAATAGAAACGGAATTCGTGCGTTAACCATTTGACTTAGGGAATAATCCCTATCAACCGCGAATAAATGACCAAAACAGAATTTGTAATTTTTTCGAAATAGATTCATGCCTTGCGCCCGTGAAGGAGATAGATATGTGGTAAATGCTAGTAATCACCTCAAAATTTTAACGCATTAGTAAACTCAGTAGATAAAGTGTTGTGTCCCGATGATATTTTTAGAACCGTGCCCAACCGCCTCGGAGCTTTTGATGCTATCTCTTAGCATCAATCAAGTTCTGAAAAAGTTTAGTTTAATCAAGGAGGCGAAATGGAAAAGTAATATAGTTGAAGCTGTTTTTAATTTGACTTTTTTCGATGAATAAAAATTTTAACCCTCAGCGATTTTTCAAAATTTTACGTACAGTGTTTTTTTTAATAAATCGGCAATAAGATGACGGGGGCGAAATCATTTTTTAATTTCTCGAAAACTGCTTCTCAACTTTCCATCCCAGTGTGTCGCGCTGTGAAACACAGTGGCAAAGTCGTCGCCAACATTTGTGTGGGAATCCAGAAGTTGAATTTTCTGGTTTCGTTCAATGTCATAAATCAGTTTCGTGAATGGGTTTTAAGATTGATTTAGCCATTCTTGTACGTTTGATGCACAATCATGACCGCTATGCCTTTGGTCCCGACTGTAAAGAGTTGAAAGAAAAATAAGTATACTCAAAACGGGGTCCCATCTCGTGGGAGGCGAGACACTCCCTCGACCCGTCCCCGCGGAACAAATAAAGAGCGATGGGGGGAGGGGGTTTGGTGTGTCCCCTTCTGGCTCTCCGCCTTTTCTCTCTCGACCGGGGTGGGCGAGCCGAGTTGCTGAGGGGCCGCAAAGAGAGCTTGGCTGAGGAGTATCCCCTTTCCGTTTTGTATGTACGCGTGTAAGTAAGCAAGGCGACTGCATGTGTTTGCCCTGTAGGTCGGAGAGGACGGGCGGCTGAGTGCCCTTCTCCCTCTCTCTCTCTCTTCCACTCTCCCTCCACTGGCCTCTCCCGCTCTCGCCCCTTTCAACCCGCGTTTTATACCCTACGCTTCGCTCACTCTTAAAAGAGGTTTTACAACATCCTCCCACCACCTCTAATCCGGCAGTGCCTCGCGTAAGGCGGCCGTTATATATATATATATATATATATATATATATATATATATATATATATATATATACACACACACACACACATATACACACACACACACATATATATAGATATATATATATATATATATATATATATATATATATATATATATATATATATATATATATATATATATATATATATATATATATACTTAGTGTATTTATGTTCATGAACATTACCACGAGTTTTGCTACATATATGTATGTATGTGTGTGTAAATATATTATATATATATATAATATTATATATATGTGTGTGTATAATATATATATGTATGTGTGTATATTATATATATTTTTTTTTGCGCACGCAAATAAACGTAAATGTACACCGACAAAATGTGTGGACGACGATATAACACGTAAAAGAGAAACACTACACCAACAGCGAAGTTTTGTCAGCACTGACCCATCTTCAGGAGAGTGCATTACTAATCATTTGCGCAAGAAGCTAAACGGGAGAAACGATTTCAAATTGAAAATAATAATGGTATGTTTCTTGAACCGCCGATTTGACAAGGAATCAACGCAGCCATGTGCTTTGAAATAAATGATGAATGGCCTGAGAGATTTTTGAATACAAATCACATCATATGAAAGAACGGACAGTTATAGCGATTAAATGGACGCTCCTAGCGGTTGTTATGTCTGGTGAACATTCGTTGAACCGATGACTTAATTTCAACTACCGGCGCTAGTGTCTGATACTAGCATAAAACAATAAAGAAACTTACTTAGGAAATGCAAATAAAGGAACTCGACAATCGGCAAACTCCGACTGTTGTTAAAGGAATATAAATGCAATGCATCTGAGTCCGCATGCGCTTGTTGTAAGGGGTATTAAAATATAGACGCCGCAGTTGAAGTCTTTGGAAATAACTCCATTCGATAAACATTGGTGAGCTGCTACGGTTTATTTTATTTTCGTTTTCAACGCCACACATAAATTTATCGAAATATCGCCCACCCTCTCCCGTCACCACTCTAACGTATATAGCAGTTGGTAGGCACTGACGCGACACACAAGAAAGCATAGGAATATGTATACATACATACACACTTATGTTTATATACGTACGTATATGTATATGCACACACGTTGGTGTACGCACGCATTAAGCCCGACGCACACTCTCCGGCTCTCACCCCTTTGGGTGAGGCATCGTATCGATCGTGCGGCTTATGTTGGGCAGAATGAGGGTAGGGGGTGGAAGGGAGAGGTAGGGAGGGAAACCTCGCGGGGGCGTTATCCCTGCGTGCTCCTCGCACACAGCACGCATTGCATACTGCGTGAGTGAGCGCGCATGTGTGTTTTACGGGATTGAAGTCGGATCTCTCTCCTGAGAGGGAACGAGAGACCGGAGAGCCGCATACGCCCTGTTTTTCCATCTAAAAAAACCCTCTCTCCGCTTTAAGCGTGAATATTTGCCCTCCACTGCCTTAGTTTCGCACTATTATGGAAATGCCTGTTAAAAATCTCCGCCTCTTGATTTGATGTCATTTAAACTTAAATTGAAGGCTCGCATAGTTCCTGGTGCCAACAGAAACCATCGTTATAAACACATGGGCATTATTTATTCCAATAAGGACGAAAAGAACGAAGACCTTTTTATAACTAATTAAGTGAAAAGGAGTAATAATTTGAGAACAAATCAATGGCCTACTTCTGCATTTTCCTCGCGAAAGAGGGCAGATTTCTAGATTAGGTTGGTTGTTGAGAATTCAAGTGCTTCTTTCAGGATAGGACGGCATTTAAGTGTAAGTGAAACGTTCAATTTCATGTTTTATGTTTCTTGTATTAAGTTTTTAGTTGAAAAAAAATAGTTTTTGAGGAGTTGAACTCAAGGCGAAAATAAATTAATCGACCAAAGCTTATAATTCCCGTTTTTTTATAGAAAAAGATTTGATATCAATATTGCGGAAATGGCGAATCTTAAATGATTTGCGTGTTTGTTGATATGTGAGCGCACATCGCCGTTAAACACTACTCGATGTCTTTAACGTAACCGGAAGATTGGCAACCCTGCATGCTGTTGGTCATATTCTCTCAAACGCTCTCCGGAGAACGTTGGAGCAAAGGAATGGGGAAAGGGGGAGGGGACAGCAGTGCAAACGAATTAAGTCCGCGCTGACTTTTCGTCCCGTAGATTTTATTTTTAATGTTGAGCGCTCCATTCCCCGTAAATGCAAGGGCCTTGCGACGGAGGTGGTTAGAGGAAGAAAGAAGGTTGTTGTCGGGAGAGGCAGTGCCGGAAGAAACTTGAGAGAACGCTGCATGAAAAGCACGGGACATAGTTCGACAGACCGCCCCAGTTCAATAGAGATTAGTGTCCTCGAGAGACGTCCGAATCCAGGAATGCACGATCGATCGACGACGCACGGCCGGGAATAAAAAATTCTCGCACGAATTCATGAAACCTGAGTATTGAACGGGCAAATGACTACGATTGGGGAAGGGATTTATTCATTTTCCTCTTCATCATAGTACGCTCAATCGTGAGGGCTTTCGTTTGCGCCAAATCTGCATATTTTCTTATTTTCAAGTGTCGGATGGTGAAAAATGGGTATGCTTTGTTCAATCGGAGAGCAGCTTTGGGGCGAGAATAAGGGCTACGCTCGCGCCAATACAATAATGTACGTTGTCGAGAGCATCTTGGATTTCATTGCTTCAATCAATACCTAAGTAACCATTTAAATGAAATTTGCTGCATTAGTGATATCTAAATTTTAATTACATATTTTGTTTGGTCACTTAGTTCAATTTTATTTGTAATGCATAATAAAACATCGAGGTTTCGTTATCGTTTGCCGAAGCAATTTAGTTCAGGAGAGGGGAGAACTTGTTAGCGCAAACCTTTTATTACCGAATGAACATTTACTAAATTGATTCTGAATATTCTAAAAAATTCACGTAAACGCAAAGGCATGAATGTAGCGTAAAATGTATAAAATATTCATGCAAAGAGAATATGTTCTTTAAGATTAAGTACATACTTGTCTCATCGTGTCAGAATCCAATTTCAACCCTATATTCAGTTAGAATGAAAGCACTTTACATGCTAGGCTTTACTACTGTTGTAGCCATGGCTTCATCGGATTCACGCACATCAGTATGTGTCGATCCAGATGGGGTTCTACATCTGTTTAACTGCTGCGTTACGTCAATCGCTTCCCCGTGACCTTGTCACGGATCGTCATAGATGTAACACGTGGATCACCTCTTATTGACTTGATGTATAACGGAGGCGCACTGCCTCCGCTCTGCAGATTTTGCTCTTGGCAACTCAAACGTAACACGATTCATGATACTGCCTCGATTCAAATGGGTTACAAGAACCGTGTTGGCTTGCTGTAACTGAGGTGAATCGTATTTTTTTTTATAAGAGAAAGTGCGATATGAAAGGATTGTCACCGGTTAGTCTGTTTGGTAACGCGCTCGCAGTATATTCTTGAGGGTCGCGGGTTCGAATCTCGACTTCGCCACCGGTGTGAATCTTACTTTCATATTTCAACTTATTTTAAAATACTGATTTTAGCCTTAATTGGTTCCGTTTTTACGGCGCGATATTGGTCTCATCTAAGTGACATCAGACATAAAGTTAGATCAAGTTTCCGTGGGGTTGTCGCCATGGAATATATTGCAATCGGTACACATAGTGAGTGCCCTCAATTCATTCTGTAAACGTTAACACTAGTGGGCAAGGTAATGGAGAGTTTATTTAAATTTCCAGTTAAAGCTACTTTTCGTTTTCCCCTGCGAAAATTGCCCAGGATTTACCCGTGAACAGGATAAGCGGATGAACTTACGGCGAATTATCGGAGTTAATCCGAGAGAAGCTGACTGTCTCTTAATTCGCACAAGCGAATTAGATCACGGGCTGCAGAGTACAATAGGGTGTATCTTTCTTTTTCTTCGAAATTCCAATCACAGATATTCCTCCGAATTCCAAAAATGCGTCTTTTCATCAGAGGCTTAGTGTAATGTTCATATGTTTATTTAACTTTTAAATATCAAATAAATGTATTTAAATTTAGCAATACAATCATCAATACAATTCAACAATACATCATTCACTGCCTGGCTTCTGCCGAGAACAGACGTGCTCGAGCTCGCTCCCTAGAACCGGTTCGACCCTACCTGAGACTACCTGCGTGCCTGCTGTTACTTCTGTGTTTGTTCTTCCCTAGTGAAGTGTAGTTTAGTGTTAGCTTTAATTTTGTGAAATAGTTAGTTTATTTAGTTTTTGTGCTGTTTGTTATTAGTTTTTAATAGTTTGGTGGTATTCCTTGTGGGTACTCTTAGTGGCTTGCGGTGGTTTTTGTCCGTCGAATCTAATTGGTTATCGGTGAGTGTTTTATTTTCTTTACCATCTTTTTTCTTTCCTTTCTTTACTTACTTACAAAGCGTAACTTATTGATTGAGCTAAATTTAACTAACCCCTATTAGAAATTTTAGCATAGTGTATACAGGTTAGCTTTTATTGGGAACTCAGTAGTTTAATTAGGATGGCTTCATCTAGGTCCCCTGTTGCCATGCTCGAAGGCACTGGCGAATGCGCGGCTTTAAGGGCCCGTATTGTCATGCTGGAGAGAATGGTGCGGGAGCTTCGATCGGTGATCGCTGGCCGGAGGACTCCCCTCAGGAGAGATGGTGCTCGGGGTGGGAATACGAAAACCCGCCACGCCCATATGGGTGCACGGATTCGTCCGAATGCTACACGTGGCTGGGCGATTAGAGACCTACCCCGTGTCCCATCTCCCAACGAGGGAGTGTCTCACGTCCGTAGGTCAGACGATTGGAGGGTTGTCTCTCGGGGCAAGGGGAAGGTAACGCTGCGGCGTGGATTGGACTCTGCGGAGGCAGATACCATCCCCGTCTCCAACAGGTACCAGGTGTTGTCGGATGACAGCACCACCGTACCTGCAGCCCCTACCCCTACTCCGAGGGCACTGCCTAGGGTAAGACGTCAGGGAACGGGAAGGGAGGGAATTGTAGTAATAGGTAGCTCGAATGTCCGTCGTGTAATGGTCCCATTGAGGGAGAGGGCGCGCCGCGTAGGCGCCGATCAACGGGTGACCGCCTGGTGTATACCAGGCGGAGGAGTCCCTCAGGTGACGAAGGCGATCGAGGCGGCGGTCAAAGGCACGAAGTGCTCTAGGCTGCAGGTCGTGGCCCATGTGGGCACCAACGACGTCACGGACCGTGGATCCGAGGAGGTCCTCCGTTCCCTTAGGGAACTGAGCTCCGAGGTGAAGCGCGTCCAGGGCGTCGAGGGGGTTCGGCTGGGACTAACGGTCTGCAGCATCGTTCCGAGGGAGGATCGCGGGTCTCTGGTTTGGAGCCGAGTGGAAGGCATAAACCAGAGACTATCGAGATTCTGCTCGGACATAGGAGCCTCCTTCGTCGACCTCAGACCAACCCTCCGATCTTGCAGGACTCCCCTTAACCGATCTGGGGTCCATTACACGGCGGAAGCGGCGAGTAAGGTAGCGGATAGGATACTCGACCACTGTAGGCCTTTTTTAGGATAGAGAGCAGGTCACTTAGTGGGTCAATAACATCTGGGGATAGCGCGTATAATATTATTAATAAAAATATAAAAGTCATTGACAACACTGGCAATGATTTAGAAAGACATGTGACACGCACTTCCCCACAAAGGCGTCCTAAATTACAGTCAGACACTAATAAGGACGTTATTCAACATCAAAATAATTTAACTATACTTGTTATAAATTGCAGAAGCCTCAAGAACAAATCAGCGGATCTAGAACACATAATCCAAACTCATTCCGCTGATATAGTATTAGGCACAGAGAGTTGGCTGTGCAATGATATTAGTGACCAAGAAATTTTCCCAATATATTTCAAAGTTTACCGACACGATAGAGATACAAGACCCGGAGGAGGGGTTTTCGTGGCAGTTAAAAGTCATTTTGAAAGCAGGCAAGTTTCATTTGAAAATAATAACATAGAAAGTGTTTGGTGCACCTTACTACGGACCAATCAACCCAACATAAATTTATGCTCTTTCTACAGACCTCCAGACTCAGATTTGAAAACACTTCACACCCTCAACGATCAAATTCACAAGTTTACACGTAAAT
This sequence comes from Hetaerina americana, assembly GCF_022747635.1. Taxonomy (NCBI): domain Eukaryota; kingdom Metazoa; phylum Arthropoda; class Insecta; order Odonata; family Calopterygidae; genus Hetaerina; species Hetaerina americana. The sequence continues at coordinate 85,794,971 of NW_027286985.1, read as the reverse complement.
ATAATAACAGCATAAACATAATTGGTGGCGACTTTAACCTCCCTGGTATAGATTGGGACAGCAATATCGTTAAATCTGGGACCCGCGATCGCGAATCTTGCAATTCCATGATAAAATTGGTTCAAAGAAACTCCCTCCATCAAGCAGTACGCATGCCCACCCGTGGAAAAAACATATTGGATCTATTTCTTACAAACACGCCGGAACGTATTATTAGTGTATCAACTGATGAGGGCTTGAGTGACCATAAAGCAATTAATGTCCATTTGGACATAGCAATAAAAAAGATTGTTAAACCAAAAAGAAAAATTTATAATTACCATAAAGCAGACTTTGAATCTTTTGCCAATCAATTAAACTCTTCACTACCCGAGTTCAAAACCCGCTTAAGTCATGCCAACGTGGAAGAAACTTGGACAGAATTTGTCAATATCATGCAAAAAGGAATCGTAGATTTCATACCTATAAAATACGTTAAAGCAAATCGCGACCCCAGGTGGTACAATAAAGACGTTAGAAAAGCCCTTCGAAAGCAGAGAATGCTACACTCTAGGGTAAAGAGGGCAGGCGTGAACACATCATCTCCTGAGAATACACAATTATGGGACACATATAGATCCTCTAAAATTGAAACCAAAAAACAATTACGTAGCGCCTTACTGGAATTTAAACGCAAAGTACTTTGCGAGCACTTGGACACTGACCCCAAAGCTTTCTGGTCATATGTTAGGGAAGTAAATGGGAGTAAACAAACCGTGGCTTGCTTAAGGGATTGTAGCAATGTAATTCATACAGACAGCGAGGTTAAAGCTAACATCTTAAATTCATTCTTCCAAAGCGTTTTCTCGAATGATGTTGCCACCGCATATCTCCAAGAAACAATACATACTCCACCCATGGAAAAAATAACAGTGGACCAACAAGGAATTCTAAAATTACTTAATGAGATTAAACCCAACAAATCCCCGGGTCCCGAAAATATACCAGCTAGGGTGATAAAACATTTAGCTCCAAACATTGCCCCGTACCTTGAATTTATATTTAACAAATCCCTCACAGAGTGCAAAGTACCTAAGATTTGGAAAACCGCGCAAATAACGCCTATTTTTAAAAGTGGTGACAGGGAGGATCCCAGTAATTACAGACCTATATCTCTCACTTCTATCTGTTGTAAAATATTAGAGCACATAATTGTCAGTTCAATAATGAGACACCTTGACAACATTAACTTTTTAAGTGACAATCAACACGGATTCAGGAAAACCCGCTCCTGCGAAACCCAATTAGGATTATTTACACATGATTTACTTGTATCTGGTGAGAGAGGTAGGCAAGTGGATGCCATCTTCTTAGATTTTCAAAAGGCATTTGATAAGGTCCCACATGGTAAACTCATTCATAAATTAAAGGTCGCGGGTATAAACAAGGGCGCTATAAGTTGGGTTAAAGATTTTCTTTCAGAGCGGGAACAGAGGGTAGTCCTTGATGGCGCTAGTTCCGACAGCGTTCGAGTCACGTCGGGGGTACCTCAGGGAAGTGTGATCGGGCCGTTACTTTTCTTGATTTTTGTTAACGATTTGAACCGCGAAGTGAAAAGTAACATTAGGATGTTTGCGGATGACACGGTGATCTATCGGGAGATATCTGGGGATGAGGATCGTTTTATTCTAGCGCAGGATTTAGATTGCATTACTAAATGGTGTTCTAACTGGGGATTGACTCTAAATTATAATAAATGTTCAGTGGTAAATTTCTTTAAAAGATCAACGGGATTTGCTTACAAATTAGCTGGAGGTGACCTAGCAGTAGTTGATACGGTAAAATACCTAGGTGTCACATTCACAAAAGACTTAACTTGGGGGACTCACATACGTAAAGTCTGCGGTCAAGCAAATAAAAAATTGGGATTCATTAGACGCATTGTCGGCAAAAGTGACTCAAAGGTCAAGGAACGCTGTTACCACGCTCTTGTAAGGCCTCATTTAGAATACGCATGCAGCGTGTGGGACCCGAGTGAAAAAGGTCTCATTCGGGAAATTGAGAAGGTTCAACGCCGGGCAGCCCGTTTTGTAAAAAATTCCTACGATAAAACGCAAAGCGTTACCGAAATGCTCATGGATTTGGGGTGGGAATCATTAGAAGAGAGACGATTCAATGCAAGACTGAAATTATTAAATAAATTCAGATCCGCATGTTTCAGCACCGAGGTCTCGCAGATTATTCGTACTCCTACATACATTGGTCGCTTGGATCATGCATATAAAATTCGGGAAATAGATGCCAGGACTAGCCGACTCAAGGACTCCTTCTTCCCACGGACAATACGGGATAGCAACTGTAGGATTATAGATAGTAAAAATTCCACTTGCCACCCTCAGTGTCTAAAAAATAATTAGTTCTACTTAAATGCATGCTCCTCCACTAACCTTATGTGTTTTGTTATAATAACCCATTCTTTCCGCATGATATCATTCGTGTTCTGTTCATCTGTTTTTAAGTTTCCCTTTCAGTCCCTCTTCCCTCCCGGCGGGGGGAAATTCCTGCTACCTGCAACGTTGGGTCGAATTCCCTTCCTTTTACTGTCTCTTTGGGGGGTTGAGTGTTTTGTGGTGCATTTTCATGTGGTAGTGATGTTTCACATTCTTGCTTGTTGTGTCCTGGCTTGCGTGTTTTAGGATGGCTTTCGTGCTGTATCCTGGGGTGCAGTTTTTTGTTGTTTGGCGGTGTATGTGTTTGCATGAGTATTGGATGGAGGGAGTTTTGCATGAGTGTGTGCGCTGCTGGGGTGTAATTTTCCGTGTTGTTTTTTGCATGTGGTATTTTTCGTTTTTACGGTTGGTGACCTAACACCCCCCGCCACACGCCCTTGCGGCGGCTTGCGGGGTATTATGTAGATGTAGATGTAGATGTACAAGAAACGCAATGAGTTACACTAAGTAAAGTACTCCCTTTGAATAATGGAAGCAGTAAATATTTTCACAACTGAAAAATTATTCAGATAATTAGTAAAATTGGGTGCAGAGCAATTTTGATTGGGGATGCTATATTGAAAACTGTCATAGAGGGGAGAATGTCAGTCGGATGAGGCAGGGGGATGAATAGGATTGGACTAGGAATGAGAATGGAGGTTGAAAGTACTTGTAAACGAAATTGAAGAACAGTTTAATGTTTGTAGTGTCAGGTTGTGTCTAGTTAGATGAAGCTGAGAAATGTAGCGATGTAAAGTATATAAACCATAAACGCAGTATTCAACCCCATGGTCGGTTTGATAGGCGATGATAGAGTTCACCCAGTAATAAGCCTAACGGCGTGTGAGATTCACGCATCAGGGTATGGGGGGATTGATACTTACCCTGTGCCGGCTATGGTTTCCCGGGAAGATCTGTTATCCGAAAAATCACACCGCTTGAGTGGCCATCCGAAACTAACCTTAAACTGTAGAATGCCGTTTAATAATAATTAGTAAAAAATAATAGCGATCAAATAGAAATGGTTTTAATTTGGTTGGTTATTTAGTCCTAATGCCCGTACAAGTTTATGGAGACATGCTCAGGTAGGGAAATGTTTTAAAATATCGCTATAATTTAGTCCCTCGGGCTTAAAACGTTCTGCTAAACACGCTAGTATAATTTTAGTGATGGCCATTCCTTTATTATAGCCTTTAGCCCACTCTTATTTTTAATGCTACGTAATTTCCAATGGTGATTTACTTAATCTATTTGATTGGATGCGCCGTCAATTCCTCTTATGTTTCAAGAGCCATGTGTAAAAGCCATGTTGTATACGTGATTGCAAACGTGGGAAACCGGATGGTTGATTTCAGGGCTGTTAGCCTCGTTCCTAGAAATTCCCACGACGAAGATTGTAGGGTTCGGGGGTGGAGGGGTGGGGAGGTTTTGGTTGGGGGGATTGGTTGTAGAGGGGGAAGAGGATCATCTCGTCTGAGGCGTTTCCTCGTGCGGCTTTATCTTAGTTGTGCCTGATTGATGTACCGGCGGAATTTGTTAAAGGAATCTTTTGACAGAATGGAAGGGATATCGCAAAGTTAAAGAGACATGTTAACACAAGGTGCAACACATGGTAGCTATTTCTACGCCATTGGAAGGGTGTTCGATAATGTTATATCCGCATATGTTTCACTCCCAAACGCGGTTGTGTAAGATAATGAACTTATCTCCAATTATCGGATCATTCAATCGGAGAATGCTTAGCCAACATCCGGGGAAACTGAATTATAAATTTAGTTACTTTTCGTACTCATGTCCGATAGTCGAAAATAATGATTACTCTGTGTTTTGCCGCGGCGGCGGCAGGAATTTTTAAAATGAAAGTAGATTCCGCGTTTTAGATGGATGTTTAGGAACTTTATACCTTTGGGCTTTTACCCTCCTCCAACAGGGAAATTCCTCCATAAATTCTTTCTTCCTCTCCGTACGATTGATATTTATCTGAATTCGGTGTGCTTTTGACAAGCTTAATATTTGATTTAAAATTGCGATACTTTTATTTATCCAATCAATTCAGCGTGATATGGTTGAGTTTGTATCCCATGCGCCCCTAGGCATTTGAAATTATTTCATACTTTTTAAAGATATTTGTTTGTCCGGTTGATTTGCTCTGTTTTGGCCGATGTGATACTATTTCATTATATTCCACAAAGTATATTGCTCACTTCCGGAGTTGGTCAGTATCTCATCAAATTTTGAAAGTAATCAAATGCCAAATCAGCTTATACCTTGTGTCGTGGTCATTTTTGAGTCTTCCGTCTACACATTCCACTTAGCGCCGCGTTAAATCTCACAAAATGACAAGTTGTCGTCGGAAATGCCAAAAAGTAATTGTTGTGAAAAAGTACGCTTTTTAAGATCAAACGTCTTTTCGCAAAAGAAAATGATGTATCACTCACCGAAAAGTTTCAATTATAAATGGCCGTGTTGAAAGATCTGAGTATAATTATTGTTATCGTTTGTTGTTTTAAGATTCAGGTGATGTTGCTCATTGTATTTTCGCTATCGCGAAATAGGATAGAGGGAGAGAAAAGATAACTTAAATACATCTGTGTCGAGAGTCTGTTAAAAATTTCAACAAAAATTTTGTGTAAAAACTTCTATGTGAAAACGGCATATTGTAAATAGGTCGTTTTCGTTCGCTACTGCTCGCTATGGCTTTGCCTGCCTGTGGCGATTCTAATGGAGGAGTCCAGCAACAATCTTTTTAATCATCTCATTCATAGTCGGGCCCTATGAACCAAGTAATATTCAAGTGCATAAATGGGTGTGGCAAGTTCTCCTGTCTATATCGGCTGGCATCCTAATAGTTCGAGTGGTCACTGAAACCCTTCTGGTCATGGCGATTTGTTTGGTGCTAATCCGATGGATATCCTCTGAATAGTCTATAACCCGGCACTGTTCGCGAGATTCTCACGCTTTGGTCCACGTGCGGCCCCATCTAGCGTGAAACGACGACATCGTCCTCACCGCGGTCCACCCTTGTGTACACACGCGGTCGGCCGGCCGCCAGTCATCACCATCTCTCCTATCCTCCCTCCCTCCCCCGCACCCCATTTCACATCCATTTGATGCCGCTGCAACTGCTCCTACCCCTCCGCCCCGCGCTCTCCCCGAGTCGGAGCCAAATCATCCCTTGGAGTGTTGCCCGCCACGGTCCGAAAACCCCCCGTTTTTTCAAACTGTTTCACACTTTCTCACCTCCTCCCCATTCCTTACCCGAGTATGTTCTTTCCGCCTCTCTCGGAGTACGCGCATAATTTTTTCTCGTGTGAACATGTGTGTGTGTATGTAAGTATTTATGTATATATATGTATGTATTTATATGTGTATATATATATATATATATATATATATATATATATATATATATATATATATATACATTATTTGTGAAGATTCATTCGAAATGGAACGATCATCGGCGACGCACAAATATATAAAAACACAGATGTAGATTTTTAAAACATAGAAACACAAAGAAAGGACACTCACATGTATATATATGAAAATATTTTGTATAAATGCGAGCTATTTGGCTTGCGATCCTTCGCATTGGATTCCTTAAAATTACCGTTGACGGTATTTTGAATATTCATGCGTTCGAGTCGACTTTATATCGCATCGCAGTTGCCAAGGGAGCGAGCGTGCTTATTTATTTACGTATCGTTTTTTCCCCTCTGTTTCTCGTTCGTGTGTGTCGGTCGGTGTGGGAGGGGGGAGAGAGGGACTTATGGGACTATAGGGAGAGGCTATTTTAATTTGAGTGGAGGGAGTGAGTCGACTTGGCTTTCATTTTTTGTCGCTTCCGCGTTTCAATTTTAATTAAAAGCGCTCTATGGCAACTTGACGTTCCATCCCTCCGCCAGGGAAAGGGAGAGAGAGAGAAAAAGAGAGAGATAAATTATGTCCCGTTGTTGAGAATCCAAACACTGTATTAGAGAAAACGAGCAGCATGCCGAGTTTTATCCTAATGAAATTCGCCTAGAGGGGCGTGTGGATCCTCCCAGGACGTCATTTCGTGAAAAAACTCGTGGCGGTTAATTGTGCTTTTATTTCACCCTTTTTTCTCATTCCGCAATGGAGCATTCAATTCTATCGTAACCAGCGATCCTGCTAACGACTGTGAACATGATAATCCTCTTCCTCGAACAGTATCTGCTTTCATTTGTTTGGTTTAATTTGAATTCCATGCGGTATCCGACTATGGTTACGTGAAATTTTCCTCCGCAGTTTAGTTGATTTCTATCGCATTCCGTTGAACTTTAGTTTTATCGTCTGAAAAAAGAGTAATCTTCGAATGGAATGCACTTTTATCTGCTTAAATTAAAAAAAATGGCATTGCTCGAAATGTTTAATGGATAAATTATTTTTTGGCGTTGACTTTTATTTCTTGTGCGTCACCTTTTAAAAAAAATGAGTTTTTCTTATTTGTTACGAAAGTTGTTCCGTTTTATTGGTTCACGCAATAATGAACTTTGCCTCTAGATTCTCAGCTTTTAATTAGCGGCACGTGGTCCCCTCCCATGATTCTTAGCCCTTCATACTCCCTATCATTCACGAACACTTCCTCGCCGACCATTTGGGCCGAACTAGAGGGAATGGCGCTATCGACCTCTCAGTCTCTCGAGCATTAATTAAATGGATCCAAAATCGGGCCGGTATTTCACGTCGGAATTTATTAAAATCTTCCAAGCCGAGCAATTAAAATTCTTCCGGAATATCAACTTTCACTAGGGGGAATGAGGAAATTAATCTCATTTAGTACCCTGTATTATTCCTCTTTGGCCCAGTTTTTCTCTCCCTGGCTTGCAGAATCGCATGATTCTCCATAATCACTCCCTTTGAATTCCTTAACCCATTTCTTCTCTCCGCTCTTGTCAACTACTTCGCGTTCCATTGCCTCTTCTTTTCAGGCCTCTTGGCGTCGTGAAAGTACAGTCCCTCCGGTCCATTAAGAAGCCCGTCTTTATAGCGGAAATCCGAACAAAATCCCTCTTCAGTCAATTCTAAACTATTATTCAATCGCAATTGTTGAAAAGAAACTATTCAATCTAAGATTAGATGCCTCTAATGTAAACAATGTACGCTCCGATTCCTCCATTCCCTTCGGAAATGTGGAAATCCGAGTTCTCTCTAAATTAATTCCCAAGTCCTCATAACCTCATTGAGATATTAGTGGGAGCAGAAAGGAGGAAGGCGTATCGTGATGGACATCAATCACCATAATGCAAGAGCGCTTTCCTGAATTGTCATCGAATGATGTGTAATGAAAAAAAATATATATTGTAATTATAACATTTTTTAATATATATATATATCAAAAAAATGTATGTATACTATATATATGTGTGTGTATGTATGTTTTTATAAACCATAAACACAGTATTCAACCCGAAGGTCGGTTTGGTAGGTGATGGTAGAGTTCGCCCAGTACTAAGCCGACGGCGTGTGAAATTCACACATCACAGCCTTTCCCTCTGTCGGTTATGGTTTCCCAGGAAGATCTGGAACCCGAAAAATCGTATGTACATGTGTGTGTATGTATATATATATATATATATATATATATATATATATATGTGTGTGTGTGTATAAATGATATATTTATATTGTTAAACTAGCCCTTTTGAGTAAATTTCAGGACTGATCTTGTATCAGAAGTACCCTTGACGCCGTTCCCTTTCTAGATAGGCACAAGTCAAACAAATGCTTGATTTTGTTCATAACTTCTCGAAAGTCATTCACTTTCAGTAATTTCTTCCACGTTACCTAAACCTTGCGCACTTATTTCGCCTGTGCCACATTCACACGCGATCCTACGTCTTCTTGGGAAAGAGTTCATAAGGATTTTGCTCAAACGTGTGCATTTGACTCACTTAAAATGCGGTCATTATGACCGATGACCATGGAACTATATCAAATCGTTCGGCCTTCGATTCTTTTGACATGCGTCCCATGAATTAAGGAGGAATCAGGTCTCCTTGTATCCACATCATATATTAGTAGAGGCCAACTTCATAATTGAATATTAATAGCTTTTTATACATGATATTATTTAAACTTCAAGGTTGAAAAAAATACACTCATTACATATCTACCCAAAACATTGTGCTGTCACAACTCAAATGTTTTTGTGTTATTTACGGCACCATTTGGTATTTATATACTTATATTTGCAATTCTGATTACGCATCGAGTGATAAATAGCGCGTGTCTCACAGCGAAGGTTTGTTTTGCAAGAATTGCGAATAGCATGCCTTCCCTTGTCCAGCTTCTCACGTTTCCAGACACACGTCAGCCGAAGATAATCCGTTTTCATTGTCTGTCGTTCATCCATGTTCCGTGCCAGGCTTTTGAAACAGTTAAAACGACTGTCATTAATTGCCACCGGTTATGACTCCAATGCAGCGATCTTCCTCTAGTTATTTTTTTAACACTTACCCCGCCACCCCCAGTACTGAGCTGTTTTCAGAAATTAACGATCAGTAATCCACGACAAAAGGTTGTAATTTTTTTTATGCGTGAGCGGTGCTTAATCCTAAAATTGTGCTACGATATTACATTTAAACCTCAGCCGGGATTTTTTTTTCCGCGTCGTGAATCACATTTCACGAGCAAAGCAAACGAGGACTCCCTGGAAGCAGGAGGGTTCGGATGTCTTAGTTTATGGTCTCCGCTTTAAAGAGCTCGGAGCGAGAGAAGACTCGTGGATTTTTAAATTTGGAGTAAATCATCATTTGCTTCGTGACCGTACGTTTTCTCAGACTAGAGAGCAACCGGGGAAGGAAAACTGTGCATGCAAATAGTTGGCAGTCCACGGGGAAATTAAACGGATTTTGAAGATAATTCCATGTTCTGCTTCGTTTATTTCTCCGACTATTCTCCAAGCATGCAGTAAGTTTTCGGGTTAATATTTACAGATCCTAAGCTCGTCTATCAAACTCGCTTGAGGAACCAGTAATATATCATGCATCTTTAATTTTAATTTCTGAAAAATAATTTGGCGTACGACACCCTACCAACTGATTTAAAATTTAAAAAAATATAAAATCTTTTACATTCACAACTACATGATACCCTGCCAACCACATCTTACAGATTGTGGCTTGGTACCATTCACACCAGCTTACAAGTATCAGATTTAAGTATTTCTTAGTGTTAAATACCAATAAATTCGTCAAAATTTAAGTTCTATACGTTAATTCAGTGATTACTCGTATATGTAGTTTCACCGTTCTTGGTATAAGACGTTGGATTAAGAAAGACATTTCTGTCATAAACAAAAAAATCTCATTTTACTAATTTGTGGCATTGCACAAATTAAAAGTGCATAATAGAATATGACATTCTTAATGTGCATAACAGATGTTGCGTGAGTGCTGTTCGGTTACCGCCACGTTTAACTTACCCTTTCGGTGGATCTTTGGTGGTCTGTCTTGTGTGTGTGTGAAATTATTGGAATAGGTTAGCATGGCTGGTGCCGCCCTAACAAGCCCTGCCATACGTCCCTGCGACGGCTTGAGGGGGTAGTGAACATAAATAGAATATCTAGTTCCGTCTTCTTAAACGACCACCTCCAGAGATGATGCAAAGGACATATTCTAATCCCCTTTCCGACTTGCCAAACGATGAAATAGAACATCTCGCCGCTAGGCGATAGATACTCTTAGGGAAACCGGACGCCACCCCGGGGTCTACGGGGGGTTTTCTGGTGGCGGATGACCCCGAGAGCATATTTGGAAGGTGAAGGGAGTTCCCGTCTACTTCGAGGCTTTCTTACGACTCTCCCCTATTCTCTTCTCCCCTTATTCTGATGCCATGCAGTGCGTGTAAGCTTCCCCAACTTGTTAGTGATGCACTCGCATTCGTCTTTTCAGCTCCCTTGGCACCATCTGTCCCATCCTTCCACCCTCATCCATCCTTTCATCTCTCCCACACCAACCGTTTTCTCTCCTTCCTCTCCATCATCCGTCCGTCCCATTACCTTCAGTCTCTCCTTTACCCTTCGCGACTGCTTTGTAGTTAGAATTGCTCTCTCTCTCTCTTTTTGAGTCATGAATGTCGTCGAATGATTGATAATTTTTGCGTCCATCATCCTATCATTCTCTTCCGTTTACTACCTTTTGTTTGTACTTCTGCATATGTGTATTTCACGTGGCCTTAGGCACGTGAAATGGAGCAATCTCTAAAGCTGTTTCGCGTGTTTTTTCGAACCCTGCGTTTACCCCGGTGGATTTTTCTTTCTAGGCTCGAAGGTGGTTGGAGCTTAAGGTATCCCATCCGCGAGCAGCACTTGACGAGTGCTGTTGACTCGAGTGTATGTTTTATTCAGACCTATAAATTATTTAAAACTTCGCCCTTTCTCAGACCTTTAATAACCGAGCGAGGGTGAATGCATAGAATGTTAATTCGTTATTTATTGGGCTTGAGATAGTATTTTGAACTTTTTGAGTCCATTAAATTTGTGTTGACTCTGTGGAACTCACGAAAAAATTTCAGATGCCGTAGGAATTCGTTTTCAGTTTAGTTTTTTTACGTAAACGAGAGGTTTCTAATGAAACCCGATTTATAAGAAAAAGTGTTCGTTATGAGAGTTAGTGTCTTATATCTTCTTTAGATGAAAATATATGTGTTAAGAGTTGGAATTTAGGAAGAAATATCTTATGCGACGTGAGTCTATATTGGGTGAAATTTTAAAAATCTTGAATTGCTAAATAAAAACATCGTTTATTAAATTTTCCCATTTTTTTTCTCCGTCATGCTTTTAGGGATTTATTTTTCAAAATTTAAATGAACGCTGCTCGCATTCAAATATTGAAATAACAACCTTAACCTCATTAAGCTCTTGTTGTCGTGAAAATAGATATAGTTATTTCACGTATATTACATATTTGCCATTTGTTGTTTTTTCATTTGTAATTCATGGTTCATTATTCATTATTTTTTTATGTCGTTTTTAATTTCAATGTTACTCCATGGAAATGAAGCAAGTCCTTAATTTCACCCGAATAAAGTCAGTCAGTCATCTGTTTCTCTCCTTTTTCCATTCCCTCTTGTCGCGCAAAATTCTCCTTTCTCGGTTCCTAAATCCATCGCTACCCCCGTATTCGCACTGCCTTAATTCATCGTTGGCACGAGAGAGGCATATAATTGGATTCAATTTCGATCCGATAAACTTGTTTACGTAATTGTTTTCCTCTCTCTCTCTCTCTCTTCACTTTTCTCATCGTTTGTTAGTCCAGTCCTTCATCACGTCCTTGGGGATGTTTGCTCTCGTGAATACAAAATATCCTCCCGCTGCACATGCCGTGTTTTCATTCCGTGGCCTCTTTAGCCAGGTTTTTTTGCTACAACGCCACTGTGAGTGTGATTAATGCTCGATTCTTTGAATTTGTGGCTCCAGCAGGAGAGTTTAAACAAAGCTTGAATATTACTAACTTCCCGCTCGGCGTAGTATATGAGAAAGTTATATACGAGTACTTATATTGGCGGCAAAAGTCTACCGCGGGATTTCACTTTGTAAACTTTTTTTCGATTGTTAAGCTTTTGTGTTCGTGATGTCATGGGTGCGATTATTCACCATTTAATTGCAATTATTGTATTATTCGATAGCGTAGAATTTTTTAGGTTTCCCATTTTTGTTAAATATCCTTAGGGTTGAGTCAAAACCAACCCGTTGGAAGTGTTATCATTGTACTCTGTTATAAGTATTCTAAATTAAAATTTAAAAGTGGTTCTAGCATTAAATTTATTAGCTTCTTATTACGATTCCCTCAACTGTTTTATCTCCTTTGTAGTCGTATTCTTTTGATGTTTGTGGATGAAAGATTCGTGGGAAATAAAAAGTTTCTTGTGTATTTTTTTTGGGTGCAGATTTTCATAAAGCTTTTAATTATAAAGTTATTTCAATTCTTTCGAGGTCCACGCGCAGATATAAAAGTGTTTCCTTGAGTGATTAATTTATGAGACCACAATCGTCGAAAACTGGGCACGTGAGGAATGGCGATCATTTTTTTTCTAAATAATGTGAAATGAGGGCACATTAACTTGATATACTTTGTACGAGTAATTTTAGTTCGTAACGAGCCACTGTATGTTAATTAGTGTACAAGTCCACAAGATTATATTCTAATGTGTCGTAAGCAGTATAAATGTAGGAAAATGGTCGTTGAATTCAGCGTGCGAGAGTAAATTTACCCGGAACGTTCAAGTGAAAGGAAACATGTTTTATAATCATAAGGGAAAACGGCGAACTGGCAATCCTTTATTTATCCCGGGCATCCTCCCATTATGAAAAAAGTAATTCTGCGAAGGGAAATAACGAGCACCCGAGTAAGCCCGAGGATGAGATTATATTAATAGCTTAACATTAGTGAACCAACTTTTTGGCATTAATACTGCATGGGGAAAATTTGGGAAATGACACTGTTGACCCATTATGCTCGCTTGCTTTCAAGACTAATAATGGGATATGTTGCCGGAATAAGTTCAATTTATTAATTGCTGCTAATTTGTTTTTAATTGCGTCTCAATGTTAATTTTTCGAAACTTAAGGGACCACAAGTGTGAGGAACGTAATATGTTGTTCACGCGAGCTATTTTTAAGTGAATATAATACACTTCAAATCCAAATTGTTCTTAAAGTTGTGACTCATTTATGTGCTGTTTTTACAGGCTTCAGGCAGAGATTTATCTGCCTACGGAAACTAGTTTTTTTATTAGAATGCTTAACAGAATTTGATACTTGGAATGGGACGATTTATTTTGTGCCTTAGTAAAAAAATCCAGTCGCACAAAAACAGTCTCTTAACCCACGAATAAGTTAGTATAAATTAGGTACATGGAGAGAGCTTTACCATTTTTCCTTGCGTTTGGAGATTTTAGAAAAACCGGGACCCTTCCCAGCCTATAGTCATTCGTTTCCTCACTTGCCTTTAATCTATCATACTTAGATCAATGAGGCACTGGTGGTCATTTAAATTAGGAATAATGGGTGGGACGGAAATAGATTGCTGGTGAAAGAAGGAAAGAGCTCATAGAAAGGCAGTGAAGCAGCATTTAATGTGCTTGGGCTACTGGATCCCAAGCTCTACAATGTGAATTTTATCATTATTTATGAAGTCCTCGAAATTTTTTTTTGCCCTCGAAGCAGGGGAAAAAAGATCTCCCCTATCGGTTAGCATACGAAGAAGGGTCGAAAGAGTCTTCGAATGGAGTCGAAACAATTTGCGTGTCCTTTCTCTCTCTATCCCCCATTCTTTTTTTCCCTTCATACTTTGTTCCCTCCTTCCCTCCCCTCGCTCCTTCTGCCTTTCGTCTTCCGAGAGGGTTAAGTGGGAGAGTAATCCTTACCGCCCTTCGATCCTTTCCTCCAAGCATGGGGCAGCGGGGCCATTTCGTCCCCGCCTACACCATCCTCCACACTTCCTCCTCACTTCCACACCCCTCGAGATCCCCCTCGCTCCCAGAGAAAGCCGTCCTTTCCTTCACCCCTCCTCCTCCCCAATCTCACCCTCCCCACAACCGTTGGGAAGTCTTCAACAGGCCCGCCTCGACCTTTCGCCCCCACCCCTCTCCCTGCTGCTCTCCCTTTTCCTCCTCTTCCTCCCCTTCGCCCTTTTTTCCTCCACTCCGCCGCCTCCTCTCCCCGAGGCCCTTTCTCGCCCAAGCCCGCCTTTTCTCGCACTCAATCACCCCGACGGAGCAGTGAGAGGGACCGCCCGCCGGCCCGGCCTTCCTTATCTGCCACAGACCCTCGACCCCATCCCCTCCCCGATTGCCGTCAACCCCCTCCCCCCTCGACACCTTTTCATTTTATCCCCCCACTCCAACCTCTCTCAACCCCCCCCCCCCCACACACACTCGCCCCAAGCCGCAGTCGTCTGTTTCCTCGCCGTCCGCCGCTTTCAACATTCATGCCTCATCCCTTTTCCAGTTCCCAACTCATGCTTCTCCCAGACTCCGCCGACCTCTTCTTATCACATCTCCCTCTCTTACCACCATTCTCGCTTTTATTCCTTTTCCCAACCCACACTTCCCCCTCCCCTCGGTCTCTGCCATTCCCAAGTCCTACAAGGTCCCATTCTCCGCCGAAGAAGTGGCGGTTTTCAGAAGCGATGTTGAGTGTGTGTGTGTGTCTTGCTTGGCCTGTCGGATTCTCTTTACCCTAGGGAGTCTTCGAGTTTATTTATTTTTCGGTCCCGGCGAGTTCCTTGTGGCAACCCGCCCTCTCAAGAGTTTTCGTTTTGTGTTTGTAGGGCATGGGCACGCGTGTACTAAATAAATTGCACCTCGTTTGATTACGAACACCCTTTGTCGTGGTTGTTGCATGCGTGACAAATGTTGATAACCTCGACGACAGAGAATGGGGAATTAGATTTACCTTAACTCCGCACCCAGAGGAGGCGCAGTGAAATTCGCTGAAATAATTCGGAGTTATGAGTTCGTATGAGTATAATCCCGGGAACATCTCCTATGGGATGATTACCAAAAGTCTTAGTTTTTTGAATTGATGAAATCGCTGTGTACTTACTCTCATTTCTTATTGCACTTATGAAATTTCCAGTGTGCTTCTAATTAGAGCTTAGAGTGCCAACTAACTATACGTATATACCCTGATTTGCCGACCTTTTCAGTGGTAAAATTTGCAATTTTTGTTTTCCACGCATGAATTGTACTTCTCCTTTACTTTTTTAACCTACTTTGAGGAATTAGATAAAAACACTTGTGTAGATTTTATCAGACTTCATTTGCAACTACTTCATGGACTTATGAAAAATACTTTAAATTGCCACACTTGTCTACTGCTCTCATATAATATTCCTTATTTTAAATTCTAAAGATAAATGTAATTGCTCTTGCTTCTTAAGGGTTGTCACGGAGGGTGAATTGGGCCGTGGAACTCTGATCTGTAGAAGATGGGAAGAAATCAGATTTTTGATTAGTGAACAATTTACGTAATGCATTTTGTATTCTTACACTTGCATTGCAATGTATTTAGTGGCGATTGAATTTCGCAGGCTGTGATGAGAAGAGAGATTGTTGAGTGAGATAGTGGGAGGAAATGATTAGGCACTTCGGACGAGTTGGAGTCAGAAAGTGTGCGGAGTTGATATATTATAGTAACGAAGGGTGTGGCGGTATTTATTGACCTGTTAGGGGGGACTTAGGGGAGTTTACCAGTGTTTTGGTCCCTGGGTATATTAAAGCCCATCTTGATCTGTGGACTACCGTTAAATAATAATGAAGCTCTTTAGCAACCAGCGCTATCGCATATCGCAGAGTCCTTCAACCCTTGCCTCCCTGGCCACGTTGAGGTGAGTCATTGCTTCCCTCTTTGCACCCCCTCCGACACTTACACGAGACAGGTGCTGTTTTGCATGCATGGCCTCCGTATAAGTTGGGAAAAAAATATTCCCGTCACCCACGAAAATATTTGTGTGTCCGCCATCAAGAGGATTTGAGAATAATAGAAGACGCACCGGGGGAATTTTTCGCCTGATAATTGAGCCACTCAAACACTAATCAGCCGGGAGAGCAAACAAAACGTCTTTATATTCTCCGCCTCGACCGCCCCGACTTCACCCGGGGCGTTCAGCCTGTTTCCATCCCTCCTTTCACCCATCCGCCCGCCCCCCCCCCCCCCCCGGCGGCCTGGATATTCTCAGGGTTCGCCTCTCAAGACATGCCGAAGAAATGGCCTCCCCATCCCAATGGTCTCCCCCTTCCATCGCCTGCCTGCCTGTCTTAAGTCTACTCCTTTAATCTGTCTGTCGCCTCTGCCTTCGTCCTCCCCCCTTTCCCACTCTCCCCCACGCCTCCTCTCCACTTTCCACCCCATACTACTGACTCCCCCCCCCCCACCGTCTTACTCTTCCCGAGTGGCTTTCCGCTTTTCGCGACTTATTTTTAAAAGGCTGTCTCCGTCTTCGCCGCCGACCAAACCCTCCCCTCTCTCCTCCACCAACTACACCCCTCTCTCCGCCACCAACTACACCCCTCTCATCCTCCTCCTCCACATACCGACGGAGTCACCGTGCCTCCAACCCTTTCGCCCTGATGTTTCCTTCGGTCCAGACTTCAAACATTCCGTGCTGTCGTCTAAATCTACATTTTTACCCGCAAGCCGCCACGTGGGCGTGTGGAAGGATGTGTTAAGTCAACAGTCATTAGAGCAGTGATGCATACCAATCAGGCCGCGAAACATAATTTCCGGGGTTGAATTCGGAATATTGTTGGAAATATGGAAGTTACTTCGTACATTTGAATTCTTTTGTTGATTAATGGGCACAAAAGAATAAGAAAAATAGATTTTTATCAAATTTATAAACCCATGCTTTGAATTCATTTCAGTACAAAAAACTTGTGAATTTTCAAGTATCGTATAATTATTTCAAAAATCACCAGCGGCCGCGGGTCGCTTAAAAATCAGTGGCGGACCGCTGGTTAGGCATCTCTGCATTATTATAGTTACTGATTAACCTCCTAATGTTGTGGTCTCGAATTGTTCTTTGGAGAAATGATTCCATGTTTCAATCGGTTGGGAAGTCAATTTCCCTCAACTTTTTGCCTTGGTCCCGCCCTCCCTTATATATAGTATCTACATCTATAATGCCCTGCAAGCCACCGGTGGAAGCTGTGTGGGAGGGGATGTATCCACACCGTTGCATGAACAGCACATACTAACTGACGAAGTCACGCACCATACATGAAGTACTACTATGGAAAAAATATAAAATTGCAATGTAACCCGGTACTAAATTTTTCCCTCTCTGTCGGCGGTAACATGTAATGACTTTTATTCATCTACGTAGAAGTTTGTCGGATGATCTTATTGCTCGAAACCCAGAATATCTCAAAATAATGTGACCTAAGCTTTTTGTTTTTGCGTCACACGATTCTTCATTGAACGCAGCTTTTATTTGCACCTCTGTCTTTGGATGTCCTCCGAGTAAAAAATGTAAAATGTGTCTCTGTAAAAAATCATTGTAACTGGAATTATTTTCAAAGATGAACTAAAGGAAGATATGATTAAAGTTAATAAGAGGACGGAGTAGAACATAATAATCTTCGAGGGCTGGCCATATCTTCCTTTATTAGGTAGTAAACTTTGACGAAAAAGTATTTTTCTGAAAATTTTCTCTTTGAATTTCCATTTTTCCTATCTTCTTTCGGAAAATTATTTTGCGCATCCGTTATGAACGCATCGAAACACATTTCTCCCTCTCGATTGATCGCGATCATCTGTATTCAATCAAAAGGTGGTTTAATGACTGCCTAGGTGTACCTTTTTTCCACGTTTAATGTTGGGTATCACCCCATAGTTTTCTTGACTTTTGTGTTCTTTTTTAAAATTTTCACATTGTCCCTCCTCGTTCCACCGTGTACCACACAAATTCGTCCGCTCGATATTCAAATAACATTTCTCTTGCACGTTTTACACTCATCTGCTTTTGTGCTTGATTATTAGTAGTTTCGTTAACTTAGTAATCGTCTCCGCTTCTCAAAAACGTCGTGCATCGGTCATTATTGACTGACCACGGCTTTCGCGCCGACTCATTTCTGCGAGCGATTCATTAACCGTAATGACCGTTGAAGATGAAGCTGATGTGTAAGTGCACGCATAAACATCGTGTAGAGATAATCCATCATTAACAGTATCCCGCATCATTTATTCAATGGTGACTGCGGCTCCGGCGCCAGAATCTCATTTTCAAGCTACCGGCGAGGTTTGTTTTGGTGAGTTCAACTGCGAGCGTATGTTTGTTCCCGCCGTGGAGGCAGGTACTACCTGGGGGGGGGGGGCGTCCGTGTGAATTTTGGATCGGGTAGAGGAGGGGCGTCCGCGTGTAGGGAAGAGATGGCGTTTCCATGGAACGGAAGCAGGGCAAAGGATAGAAAGGAAAGTTTTGTGCTCACGTGGATAACCGCGCTGGGAGAGAACAATTACCTGGAAAAGGTGAACAATTGGCCCGTGATCGGGGGTTTGATTGCGGTAGCTGCGTCATCCGGCTGAGGCCCCTAGATCGATTTCTCTCACGAGCGAAGTACCTGCCTAATATAGCTCACAATCACGTTCACGTTCCTGCATTTGTGTGATCAGGCCGTTGCTTTCTCTCCAGTTCCGTGTAGGCCTGGCCGTCATTCTGTGGTGGATCCTTTTATAAAGTCTGTTGCAGCTAGGGACAATGGGCACGTCGACATTTACAGGAGTCGTCGAAGGAAGTCGCACTTGTAATAGGCCAAACTTGATTATCCTTTCCATTAAGGCATTTCGTTTGGTTAAGTGTTGTCCTTTTTCTCAAATACTGGAATAACCTTTCTGGAATGCAGTGTTGGCTCTGCTTCAACAATGTTTTATGAGCAGGAGGTTGCGTATGTTTGAGGCACAGCACTCGTTAACCTTGTCAACTATATTCGTTTCCGTCACTGTGTTATTATCACATATTGACACCTTACGACTGTTGAAAAAAGAAATAATTACGGAGAGTATGTCTTAGTAGCTTATCCAATTCCATAATATAATTGATTGATCGATTATGTCGATTTTATTGATCCTAAATGATGAAACTATCAACTAAGGAGTTTATCTGAGCTCTCCTGCGCTCGTAAAACACCAAAGAAGAAAAGAACATCTAATTTTCACTTGGGCCAATCATTTCTTCCTTGTAATTTTCTTTTTATTGCCCTCGACCGCTTTAAATCTCCTGCTTGTTGAAAAGGACCCAAACCAATTACATCTCCATTCGAACCTAATTCATCTCCAATGCTTTCCCTTGAATTTGAAGTGTGCGAATTTAAGTAGGCAGGTTCCCGAGGCAGTTCACCCGATAAATATCTCGCGCGATTTGGTAAAAACAGATTATTTTTCCTTTGATAAAGTTAATGACAAACTGAGGAGAGAAGGAATTGGAAAGTTTTTAGTCAAGTTAAGTGTATGATACCTCCTCGGACGATTAAGGAGAGTAATGGGAGTGCTTAAACGCCGTAGGAATTTAAAGTGGTTATTCCCGTGTTGCCATGACCTGTTAACATGCATTAAGGTTTTCAGTATGCACTCCCAAGGCTAGTTATTAATTTTTCGGTGTTTGTGTCTGAAAATTCTTCTTGGTTTGTAAAACTGTACTAAGGCAGGTATCTAATGCCTTTCCCTTTAACCCTTGCATCCCTTTCATTCCTTTTTCATCCGATCACAAGTTTTTCCTCCCATGATGTCAGAAAAGGTTCAGATCCTTTTCCTTTCACTTCCTCTTTTTTCATCTATCTCTCTGACGTTGATATATCTTTGTGAAGGGCCCCTTCTAAATAATTGGACAAGCCCTATATTTTTCCTTTTTGTTATGCTTTTCAAAATACTCCCTTCTTCTTCAATTATTCTTATTCTCAATCTATTTTTGTCCTGAGAGGAATTCTTTCATCTGAAAGATCAATTTCTCTGATGCATATTTCGAGAAACGTTCTATAAATTCTTCGTGTGGTTGATTCACTGTAAATACTAATTAAGAATTTCAAAAAGCTTCTTTTCCTCGTTATATTCTTTTTTTAAATAACCTCCGTGCACTTGACGTGACACTCTTCTTATGGGCTTAAAAGATTCCATGTGCTCCAATTTCGTTTCTTCTGACCAAATATTTGCTCATTCACTTTCTTTCGCCGTTCAATGCTGTTTGTCCGTTACCTATATTCATTCCAAGTTCACGTCTTACTGGTGGAACTCTTTCAATCATCAATTACATGGCTCTTCCTCTCATCTCCACTGTCACTGGATGGTCTTCGGTACATTTGTTGTCTTTACATTTTCTCCTCCAATCATCACACCTTTTGTCTTTTCCGGCGATGAGATTACGTTGCCACAAGATCACATTGCTCTTTCGACTCTCATGCCGCGCCGGCGTTTTTGTCTTCAGTCATCCAATACCTCTTCTCCCTTCTCTTCATTCATTTATTCTCTTATTCCTTCCTCTCGGTTTTTTTATTTTACGCCTATTCCCATTCGGTTGATGCGTGGCCTCCCTTTCGAACAACGGGGATCGGCGCCAACGTTTCATCCTCGCGTTTTAACCGACATCATTTGTTCCGCATCATGGCACCGTCCGTCGGAGTGACCCTTGGAGTTCATCTTTCGATTGAGATCATTTTCCGGGTTGCGTCGCGAAAACGCCGCGGCATCGCGAGCTCTTATACTGTGATGCCGGTTTTGATTTTAGATATACTGTGTGTATATGTGTGTGTGTATCTATATATATATATATATATATATATATATATATATATATATATACACACATGCATACATATGTATAATTTAAGCGAATTAGCGAGAAGGCGTCAGCCAACAAATATATAGAAAAACAAAATAAAGGACACACATATTCCGAAATGTTCGGTGGCTAGACCATGTTCCTCTGCTG